>NC_141538.1:131165000-131465000 GCF_021556685.1 Rattus norvegicus
TTGGTTTGTGTCCAGGTAGAAGTTTGACCACTACTGACTATTATTAATGATTCTAGAAAGAACTTTGCCCACAACCAGAGGAGAAAGGGATTCATGAGTATCAGCCAGCTACAAAGCCTATAACCTACAGCAGAGGCCTGTCTGCAACATAATACTGGTGCAGGGGTGGCACAAATGTTAAGGGAGTAACCAACTCCTTTTTCAAAACTTGAATTTAAGGCACACTTTGTGAAGTGGAACCCATACCTCGCACTTCTCAAGTGGCCAAGAGACTAAAACTAGATAGGTCATGGGGCCTATGGAAGACATACTACTATTTTTCTGCTATAGGAACAGAATATTAAAGTAAATTCTGATGAAATGTTGCTATACCCTTAGATAAAACATTATTCAACCCTCATTTAAGGGGCTGTTTCATGTAGTTGAGCAAAGAGATCCTCAACTGGGCAATCTGCAGAGAATAAAACTTTGGTTACTCAGCACTAAATAGGATATCTTTGTCAAGCCCGTGATCAAATCCATCAGGGATCTATATGGAAGAAGAGTTGAAAATATTCCTAGGAACTAGAGGTGTTACATAACTCTAAGGAACCATGACTTTCAGACACAAGAGGACTGGCTCATTTGAATTCACAGAGGCTGTGACCACATGCAGAGGACTTGCACAGGTCTAACTAGATAAAATCCCAGCACTGAGAAGAGGAGGTAATCCCAACTAACCAAAAATCCATTTATAATTAATCCTTGCTGGAGAAGAGAAAATCAGTTTCCCTCAGTGGAGTAATACTGGGTATATCAACCATACTCTAGTGTAGGCCACTGTCTAGGAGATTTTGGCTAACCCAAATGGGGCTCCATTATTATTTTGTTATTGTTGTTGTTCAATTTTGCTTAGTTTTGGTATGTTTAGTCTTACTGATTTTCTTTTAGATTGTTTTGAATTTGTTTGACACACACACGTATGATCTGGAAGGCATGATAGGAGAAGGAATATGATCAAAATATATGGAAAACATTTAAGTAAAAATGGCATGGTTTTGTAATACTTATCTACTCATTAACTTATTTGAAACTGGCTTAATATAAGCTTTATAAAAGTCAACATATCTCTCATACCTAAATTCCCTGTCTTTACAGTCAGACTCAGTTTAGTCATCATTTTTCTGGGTAATGAGTGATCATTGAATATTCTTCATAAAGTCCACATTGTAGTTAAAAGGATATTTCTAAAAGATAGTCTATTTTGGATTTTTTTTCCTTAAGACTTTCCAGGTTAAAGTGCTACCATTTCATAGCCACAAATAGTATAAATATCTTACCAAACAAGTGAAAGGTCTGTACAATAAGAACTTCAAATCTCTGAAAAAAGAGTTGAAGAAGACCTCAGATGATGCATGGAAGCGCCTTTAATGTCCATTGGTGGACAAGTAGACAAAGAAGACATGGTTTACGAAAACATACAGTGTAATGTTACTGAACTTTTAACATTAGATGAAGGAAGGATGTTATTTTTAACAGTATCAGTTAACCTGAAAAGTATAATTCTAGGTAAAATAGCCAGACAAAAAGAAGTGAAACTATGTAACACCATGTATATGAAGAAATAACCAGGGACTAAACTACCATCCCAAGAGAACACAGGGATGGACCTATGGCTCCATCTGCACATGTAGCAGAGGATGGCCTTGTCGGGCATCAATGGGAAGAGAAGCCCTTGATCCTGTCAAGGCCTGATGCCCCAGTGTAGGGGAATGTCAGGGCAGAGAGGTGGGAGTGAGTGGGTGGGTGGGTGAGGGAGCACCCTAGTAGAAGCTGAGAAGAGGGTACGGGATAGCAGGTTTCTGGAGGGGAAACCAGGAAAAGGGATAACATTTAAAATGTAAATAAAAAAAATCTCATAAAAGAAAAAAAAAGAATCTGCAATAAAAGCAGAAATGATGGTTGCCAGGTGTTATAGGGAGGGAGAAATTGGTGATATTAGTGAAAAGATTTAAAGTATTAGTTATTCAAGATGCATGCATGGATAATAGGGAAATTATATATATATATATTATATAATGATATCTTATATACATATATGTATAACAATAGTATATAATTAAAATTTTCTAAGAGAGTAGATCTTATGTTAAACCACCCCCCCCATCTTTCAAACACACACAGCAGAGGGGAGAGAGGGGAGGAACAAACCTTTGGAGCTGATTGGTACGTCTTGTATATGAAGTATGATAATGGTCCCAATAATGTGTGCTTATCTTCACCCTTACCAATTATATTACATTGAACCTATGTAGCTTTGTGTGTAAGTTATACTTGAATATAGAGGTTAATGTAAATACAGTTTTTTTAACTAAAGAACTCATTTCCACTGTTTAATGCATTCATGTTCACTAAATTTAAATACTATTACTGGTCTAATCCTTTGACATTCTGAATACTAATGTGTTACTAGAAAGGGTAATTGTGCTGTCAAAAAACCCTCCAAATTTAAAATGAATTTTGACCCTGTATATTAGTTTGACTATATATGCTGCAAATTTTAAAATGACAATTTTGAAAAGTTTTTCTGTTACGCAAAAGTAGTGCAGAGTTAGGATCCTTTCTTCACCCTCTCCTATGCTGTCTTTAATATTATGGTTGTTTTTATATTACTGCGAGCATGTAGCAAAAGTGACAGGAGAAAAATGTAAATTAAATTCTTAATCGTCTTTTATAAGGAACCTTCTATATTTCCTTGCAAAAGTTTTGTTTACCTATATTTGGCACAACCTTAAGCATCAGGAGAAATTTAGCTGCAAGAGAAGCTGGGAAAGACAGTATTTTAGTTGGTATGCTCTCCAACATATTGATATGAAAAAAAATTGATCTTGAAAGACTGTTTTTAATTCTACCAAAACATTGTTCGAACATCTAGTGAGAGTTGATAGTTTTTGGATAAATCACAAATATACTGTGAGAAAAGTAGTAAGGAACTGGCTTTCACTTTGTATAGATAAATATTTGGCAACATGTCACTGCCCAAAGTCATTCCTTTCTCGTTGTGTATGTACACTGGACTAATCCAATCTGGAGGGTAATGGTGTATGTGTATGTGTATGTGTAATATGCTAAACTATTTTTAATTTTATATCTGGTTCTATAAAAATAGATTTTTCTTTGAGCCATGATAGAGTTTTTCAAGAGATTTCTAGTATGCTTTTAAGAATAAAACATACCTTATGCATTTGAAAAAAAACCTTTAAAAGTCTATATTTAGCAATTCATAAGTTAGTAAGTGTGAATTGTTAGCAGTATGGCAAAGTCTGCCTTCACAGTCCCTCTCCAGGCCGCACTGTTCTGGGACTGGGTGGAGTGACATGTGAAACTCTTCCCTCTTTGCTTTAATCTTTCTGCTCTAAAACCAGGCAGTATGGTATCCAATCTGATTTCCTTATCTCTTACTGAATGTACTTTCACATGTGAATAGCTGTTGGAATTGATGTTTCTATGCAAAGATCCCTGAAAGTGTTTTGTTATTTTTTATCCTGCTATCATTATTCTTTACTTCTCAGACAAGGAAATATAATGCAGGACAAACTCTAAATAAAAATTTACCTCATATTATTAATTTTGTACATTTCTGTGTTTAAATATAAATTATCAGTATTTATAGCCTTTCAGATAGCAATTTGGCAGTTCTACCTGGCAATAATATTAAACTGTGCTCTTTGTTAAGTAATTTCTTCTTCTGAAAACCAAAGGAGAAAATTCCTAATAAGAAGTCTTATGAAAGTAGTTAATACTTACTGAGTGCTTCTCTGTGTTAGGTGTTTTGCAAAAACCTTCATGAAATTCTTGGATGATCCTGTCAGTTATTTATGCTATACATTGTTTTCACTTCTATTTCATAGTAGCTGAAACTGAGTTGATAGATCAAAGCATTTTCTTATTGTTTTTATTGCCTAAGTGGAGATGGAAGAGATTGAGCCCTAAAATTTGGCATCAATATTTCTCTTCTTAATAATTATGCTGTTTGTTCCTGGTTTTTAATTTATATCTTTTATGGAATGGAATGGAAGTGACTGGAGTTAAGAGAACTATAGTAATTTATAGAATTTTACACATTTGTCAATTTTTATTTGTCAAACAATTCAAGTTAATATGAAAATGTTTATGACAATATAAATGCAAAAGCATGATACAACTTTATGGAGAATTATTATAATACTATAAAAGTTTAACTCTTCCGTTTAAAAATAAGGAAATATACCAAAGTCTTAATAGTAATTTTAATAGAGTCTAGACTAATACGTCTTTGATTAATTTTTTTGGCTGTTTTTAATTTCCTATTTTTGAAAATACATGCTTCTAAAATGAAAAAAAATTAGGACTATGTTTAGAAGTAGAAGTTACATATCTAGGGTTTTTTCCTTATGGTAGAATATAGCTATTTTTTAGATAATTATTTTTATTGAATATTTTATGTGTTTACATTTCATCCCTCCCCACCTGCTTCTATGTGGATGATCCCCCACCCTCCTGCCTACTCCCACTCCAACACCCTAACATTCCCCTAAACTGGGAAACAAGCCTTCACAGGACCAAGGGCATCTCCTCCTATTGATGCCAGACAAGGCCATCCTCTGCTACATATGCAGCTGGAGCCATGGGTTCCTCCATGTGTACTCTTTGGTTGGTGGTTTAGTCCCAGGAACTCTGGAGTGTCCGGTTGGTTGATATTGTTCTTCCAAACTTAGCTATTTTAAATCAACCCATCTTCTTTGTTAAACTGGCTGTCATAATTCATGAATAGTTTGCTATTTGCTTATAAATTTCTTTCAGAGATATTAAACATTTAACATGGTCATGTGGGGGTAACATATCCTAAGATTTGTACAACAGGGGAGTTGATTACACTGCTTTATGGAACTTTAGAAAAGTATGTTAGTGAACCTCAGTATCATTATTCTAGGTGTGCTTTTTCTTGTTTCAAGTTTTTGACTGTCATGACTCAACTGACTGTACTTGAGAAAAAGGTACTGTTATTATATGAAAGTTATATGGATGCATATTTGCCATATGTGTTCTGATGGACATATCATTTCTCTGTTTGCCCTCTTCTTAGCATTTCGTTTTCCGTAACTCAGAGTCTAGATGGCTTTTAAAATGAAGATGTCATTTTCTCATGCTTTAGTTAAATACATTTATTATGGGCATGTGACAAAAGGGTTGGGCTGATTTCTTGAGAAGACATATTGTCTTGGCTATTACTCAGGGTTGTACTTTGTGATAGAATCTAGACATCTGAACTGACAACATTTGATTTGAGGTATTTATTTCTTGGTACAGATATTTGATCTTACCTTTGTTGTGTGTATGTTTGGTTGCTGGTTCCACAATCTCACAGGCTTTGGGCCAGAAGAATGATGCTTAGATTTCAGTCTTGGAGGCATTACAAGTTTTAGAACTCAAACTCTAGTGTGTCCTAGATCTGAAGTTATGTTTGGAACTCTGAGTTCAGGCTCCAGGAATTCACTTGATCGGTTCAATGGACGAGTAATGGGCTAGCAGGCAGGGGAAGGGAAGTAATAAATAGGACTTGGGGTCCAGCCTCACAAAGAGTGTCAAAGGCGAAATAGGGGTTGTCTGGGTCTAGCTAATTAGATCTCATCTTGCCTCAGACAGAATGTTTAGAATAAAAATAATTGCAAATTTTAGCATGGATGTGAAGAACTTTGTAACCACCATGAAAATCAGTGTTGGAGGTTCCTTGACTAGAAATACATCTACTGTATGCTCCAGCTATATCACTTCTTCCCATATTTCCAAAAGTCTTGTTCATTCATGCCCATTGCTACTCTATTTACAGTTGTCAGGAAACAGCCTATATGTCTATTAAACTATGAATAGATAGTAAAAGCATGGTATGTATGTACAATGGAATAATCAGCTGTAGAGACATGAAATCATGAAATTTGCAGATAAATGAATGGAGGAATCATTCTGAGTGAGGCAACCAAATCTCAGAATGAGAGACAATGCATGCTATCTTTTATATGTATATGGTAGCTTTGGATCTTTATATTTGAGTGTTTGATTGTAATATCCAAAGTAGTCAGGAAATATGGCAAGGATCAACAGAGGCATTCAAAGGAAGGGTAATAGAATGCAGATGGTATGAAGAGGTAAAAGAGTGTCATGGAGCAAGAAAGGGTTAAGTAAAGTGGAAGATGGGCAGGCAGGGTAGATGAGGTATGGGGAGGGGTAACTAGTACATAAAAAGACTTGAAAATCCCATTTGGAGACTTACAACTACTCTACAGACTTCCTAAGATATATACATATACACATACACATACCATATAACTTTTCTCTTGATTTTCAGTTTAGTTAATGAAAAATAAATCCTAATACTAAGAACTTACTCTGAACTTAGTTATTTTCAAATATTTAATACTTACGTATTTAGCACTAAGAGAAGAAGCTTTGACTATTCATATCTGTGCACTAAAGTCTTACGTTTACTTAGCAATACAAAATACATTTAGTACAGTTATAAAAGTCACCAAAATCCAAACAGTCTGAATAATATTCAAAAGTCCAAATTCTTTTTTGAGATTCAAGGTGACATCTTCATATTGACATTTTGTGAGATAAAAATGTTAAGTTCTATACTTCCAATATTCAATGGCATGGAGTAAATATTCAAAACATCAAGAATGTGGACATAGCCAGGGTATATTGACTCCAAATCAATTAAAATCCTATAGCTCCATGTCTAACATTTGTGGTTCTTGATTCAATCATCTGGACCCCAGAGGCCATGGATAGTCCCATCCCTATGCCTCATACAACATATGTAGCCTTTTTAATTTTTCTTGTTGGCTTCATTCCAGTACTGCATTTTTCTTCATAGTTCTCCTATAGTCCTCACATCTTCAACAACCTTGGGCATTCATTTCAAGTTAAACATCATGTTTGTAGCTTCATGAAATAGCCTCTCAGAAAAATCTCATCTTGCTACATATTGCGCACCCTTAGTGATTTTCTGGAGATTTGATGTAATTCTTCATGACCTCCTTCCTTCCCCTTGAAAATTTCATGTCAGAGACCTATGTGTTCCTTCTCCCATCTTTAATCAACTCCTAAGCATATTATCAGGTCACAGAATGCATGATCTAATTACCTCTAGAGGACCTAATTGCCTCAGATGACCCAATTGGCTCTAGAAATTCCCTCCCAGAAAAACTCAGAATTGTTCTTTAAATAATCTGGGAAATTCTTCTTATTTTATATTATTATTAATAATAATTATGATCATCTCTCTGTGTATATGTATACAGGAAAACACATGCTATGGTGTGCATGTGGAAGTCATTGGAAAACCTTTGAGAGTTTTCCCCTTTCACTTTTGGTTCTAGGCATTGAACTCAGGTTATAAGTTCTGATCAATTTTAATGTCATCCATATTCTTCAACATGACACAACAAGTACCCGATCATTTCAAGTGCCTATTTTCAGAATCAGCATTGCCTTTACAACTTGAACTTTATTTTTTTATTTTATTTTTTATATTTTTATTTAATTTTTTATTTTTTTATTAACTTGAGTATTTCTTATTTACATTTCGAATGTTATTCCCTTTTCTGGTTTCCGGGCAGACATCCCCCTAATTCCTCCCCCTCCCCTTCTTTATGGGTGTTCCCCTCCCCATCCTCCCCCCATGGCCGCCCTCCCCCCAACAATCACGTTCACTGGGGGTTCAGTCTTAGCAGGACTAAGGGCTTCCCATTCCACTGGTGCTCTTACTAGGATATTCATCACTACCTATGAGGTCAGAGTCCAGGGTCAGTCCATGTATAGTCTTTAGGTAGTGGCTTAGTCCCTGGAAGCTCTAGTTGCTTGGCATTGTTTTTCATAAGGGGTTTCAAGCCCCTTCAAACTCTTCCAGTTCTTTCTCTGATTCCTTCAACGGGGGTCCTATTCTCAGTTCAGTGGTTTGTTGCTGGCATTCGCCTCTGTATTTGCTGTATTCTGGCTGTGTCTCTCAGGAGAGATCTACATCCGGCTCCTGTCGGCCTGCACTTCTTTGCTTCATCCATCTTGTCTAATTGTGTGGCTCTATATGTATGGGCCACATGTGGGGCAGGCTCTGAATGGGTGTTCCTTCTGTCTCTGTTTTAATGTTTGCCTCTCTATTCCCTACCAAGGGTATTCTTGTTCCCCCTTTTAAAGAAGGAGTAAAGCATTCACATTTTGATCATCCATCTTGAGTTTCATGTGTTCTGTGCATCTAGGGTAATTCAAGCATTTGGGCTAATAGCCACTTATCAATGAGTGCATACCATGTGTGTTTTTCTGTGATTGGGTTACCTTACTCAGGATGATATTTTCCAGTTCCAACCATTTGCCTATGAATATCATAAAGGCATTGTTTTTGATAGCTGAGTAATATTCCACTGTGTAGATGTACCACATTTTCTGTATCCATTCCTCTGTTGAAAGGCATCTGGGTTCTTTCCAGCTTCTGGCTATTATAAATAAGGCTGCGATGAACATAGTGGAGCACATGTCTTTGTTATATGTTGGAGCATCTTGTGGGTATATGCCCAAGAGAGATATAGCTGGATCCTCAGGTAGTTCAATGTCCAATTTTCTGAGGAACCTCTAGACTGATTTCCAGAATGGTTGTACCAGTCTGCAATCCCACCAACAATGGAGGAGTGTTCCTCTTTCTCCACATCCTCGCCAGCATATGTTGTCACCTGAGTTTTTGATCTTAGCCATTCTCACTGGTGTGAGGTAGAATCTCAGGGTTGTTTTGATTTGCATTTCCCTTATGACTAAAGATGTTGAACATTTCTTTAGGTGTTTCTCAGCCATTCGTCATTCCTCAGCTGTGAATTCTTTGTTTAGCTCTGAACCCCATTTTTTAATAGGGTTATTTGTCTCCCTGCAGTCTAACTTCTTGAGTTCTTTGTATATTTTGGATATAAGCCCTCTGTCTGTTGTAGGATTGGTAAAGATCTTTTCCCAATCTGTTGGTTGCCGTTTTGTCCTAACCACAGTGTCCTTTGCCTTACAGAAGCTTTGCAGTTTTATGAGATCCCATTTGTCGATTCTTGATCTTAGAGCATAAGCCATTGGTATTTTGTTCAGGAATTTCTTCCAGTGCCCATGTTATCGAGATGCTGCCCTAGTTTTTCTTCTCTTAGTTTGAGTGTATCTGGTTTGGTGTGGAAGTCCTTGATCCACTTGAACTTAAGCTTTGTACAGGGTGATAAGCATGGATCGATCTGCATTCTTCTACATGTTGACCTCCAGTTGAACCAGCACCATTTGCTGAAAATGCTATCTTTTTTCCATTGAATGGTTTTGGCTCCTTTGTCAAAAATCAGGTGCCCATAGGATGTGTGGGTTCATTTCTGGGTCTTCAATTCTGTTCCATTGGTCTATCTGTCTGTCTCTGTACCAATACCATACAGTTTTTATCACTATTGCTCTGTAATATTGCTTGAGTTCAGGGATAGTGATTGCCCCTGAAGTCCTTTTATTGTTGAGAATAGTTTTAGCTATCCTGGGTTTTTTTTGTTATTCCAGAAGAATTTGCAAATTGTTCTGTCTAACTCTTTGAAGAATTGGATTGGTATTTTGATGGGGATTGCATTGAATCTGTAGATCGCTTTTGATAAAATGGCCATTTTTACTATATTAATCCTTCCAATCCATGAGCATGGGAGATCTTTCCATCTTCTGAGGTCTTCTTCAATTTCTTTCTTCAGAGTCTTGAAGTTCTTATTGTACAGATCTTTTACTTGCTTGGTTAAAGTCACACCGAGGTACTTTATATTGTTTGGGTTTATTATGAAGGGTGTTGTTTCTGTAATTTCTTTCTCGGCTTGTTTCTCTTTTGTGAAGAGGAAGGCTACTGATTTATTTGAGTTAATTTTATACCCAGCCACTTTGCTGAAGTTGTCTATCAGCTTTAGTAGTTCTCTGGTGGAACTTTTGGGATCACTTAAATATACTATCATATCATCTGCAAATAGTGATATTTTGACTTCTTTTCCAATCTGTATCCCCTTGATTTCCTTTTGTTGTCTGATTGCTCTGGCTAGAACTTCAAGAACTATATTGAATAAGTAGGGAGAGAGTGGGCAGCCTTGTCTAGTCCCTGATTTTAGTGGGATTGCTTCAAGTTTCTCTCCATTTAGTTTAATGTTAGCAACTGGTTTGCTGTATATGGCTTTTACTATGTTTAGGTATGGGCCTTGAATTCCTATTCTTTCCAGGACTTTTATCATGAAGGGGTGTTGAATTTTGTCAAATGCTTTCTCAGCATCTAATGAAATGATCATGTGGTTTTGTTCTTTCAGTTTGTTTATATAATGGATCGCGTTGATGGTTTTCCGTATATTAAACCATCCTTGCATGCCTGGGATGAAGCCTACTTGATCATGGTGGATGATTGTTTTGGTGTGCTCTTGGATTCGGTTTGCCAGAATTTTATTGATTATTTTTGCGTCGATATTCATAAGGGAAATTGGTCTGAAGTTCTCTTTCTTTGTTGTGTCTTTGTGTGGTTTAGGTATAAGAGTAATTGTGGCTTCATAGAAGGAATTCGGTAGTACTCCATTTGTTTCAATTTTGTGGAATAGTTTGAATAGTATTGGTATGAGGTCTTCTACGAAGGTCTGATCGAATTCTGCACTAAACCCTTCTGGACCTGGGCTCTTTTTGGTTGGGAGACCTTTAATGACTGCTTCTATTTCCTTAGGAGTTATGGGGTTGTTTAACTGGTTTATCTGTTCCTGATTTAACTTTGGTACCTGGTATCTGTCTAGGAAATTGTCCATTTCCTTCAGATTTTCAAGTTTTGTTGAATATAGGCTTTTATAGTAAATCTGATGATTTTTTGAATTTCCTCTGAATCTGTAGTTATGTCTCCCTTTTCATTTCTGATTTTGTTAATTTGGACACACTCTCTGTGTCCTCTCATTAGTCTGGCTGAGGGTTTATCTATCTTGTTGATTTTCTCAAAGAACCAACGTTTGGTTCTGTTGATTTTTTCTATGGTCCTTTTTGTTTCTACTTGGTTGATTTCAGCTCTGAGTTTGATTATTTCCTGTCTTCTACTCCTCCTGGGTGTATTTGCTTCTTTTTGTTCTAGAGCTTTTAGGTGTGCTGTCAAGCTGCTGACATATGCTCTCTCCTGTTTCTTTCTGCAGGCACTCAGAGCTAGGAGTTTTCCTCTTAGCACAGCTTTCATTGTGTCCCATAAGTTTGGGTATGTTGTACCTTCATTTTCATTAAATTCTAAGAAGTCTTTAATTTCTTTCTTTATTTCTTCATTGACCAGGTTATCGTTGAGTAGAGCATTGTTCAACTTCCATGTATATGTGGGCATTCTTCCCTTATTGTTATTGAAGAGTAGCTTTAGGACGTTGTGGTCTGATAGCACGCATGGGATTATTTCTATCTTTCTGTACCTGTTGAGGCCCGTTTTTTGACCAATTATATGGTCAATTTTGGAGAAAGTACCATGAGGAGCTGAGAAGAATGTATATCCTTTTGCTTTAGGGTAGAATGTTCTATAAATATCTGTTAAGTCCATTTGGTTCATGACTTCTCTTAGTCTGTCTACGTCTCTGTTTAATTTCTGTTTCCATGATCTGTCCATTGATGAGAGTGGGGTGGTGAAGTCTCCTACTATTATTGTGTGAGGTGCAATGTGTGTTTTGAGCTTTAGTAAGGTTTCTTTTACGTATAGGTGCCCTTGTATTTGGGGCATAGATATTTAGGATTGAGAGTTCATCTTGGTGGATTTTTCCTTTGATGAATATGAAGTGTCCTTCCTTATCTTTTTTGATGACTTTTAGTTGAAATTTGATTTTATTTGATATTAGAATGTCAACTCCAGCTTGCTTCTTCCAACCATTTGCTTGGAAAGTTGTTTTCCAGCCTTTCACTCTGAGGTAGTGTCTGTCTTTGTCTCTGAGGTGTGTTTCCTGTAGGCAGCAGAATGCAGGGTCCTCGTTGCATATCCAGTTTGTTAATCTATATCTTTTTTTTGCATTTTAAATTATTTGTTTATTTATTGTTGTTTCAAAGCATTATAAATGGTGATCAACAGCATACTTTTAAGCATTAAAATTTACATTATAATAAAATTCTGCAGGTGGAATGGAGTGGAAATATGAATTTAACAAGGAAAGAAATGATATAAAGTTTTGACTCAGGAGAACTTGCTTATACATTTTTTTAACTGGATATTTTTAAATTTCCATTTCAAATGTTATCCCCTTTCCCAGCTTCCAATCCATAAATCCCCTATCCCATCCCCTCTCCCCCTTCTTCTATGTGTTTCCCCACCCAACCACCTATCCTTTTCCCCCTTCCTGCCCTGACATTCCCCTACATTGGGAGGGGGGTCCAGCCATGGCAGGACTAAGGGCTTCTTCTGTTGGTGCCCAACAAGGCCATCCTCTGCTACATATGCAGCTGGAGTCATGAGTCTGACCACGTGTACTCTTTGGATGGTGGTTTAGTCCCTGGGAACTCTGGTTGGTTGGTATTGTTATTCTTATGGGGTTGTTAATCCTTTTGGCTCCTTTCAATTCTTTCAATTCTCTTTGAATGGGGACTTCATCCTCAGTTCAAAGGTTGGCTGAGAGCATTAGCCTCTGTATTTGTCATGCTCTGACAGAACCTCTAAGGACATAGCTATCAGGCTTCTGTCAGCATGCACTTCTTGGCATCAGCATCAGCAATATGGTCTGGGTTTGGTGGCTGTATGTATATGGGCTGGATCCCCGGGTGGGGCAGGCTCTGAATGGCCATTCTTTCAGTCTCTGATCCAAACTTTGCTTCCATATCTCCTCCTATGAGTATTTTTGTTCCCTCCTTTGAAGAAGGACTGAAGCATCTGCATTTTGGTTGCTGTCCTTCTTGAGCTTCATGTGGTTTGTGAATTGTATCTTGGATAATCTGAGCTTTTGGGCTAATATCCACTTATCAGTGAGTGCATACCATGTGTGTTTTTTGGTGATTGGGTTACCTCACTCAGGATGATATTTTTTAGTTCCATCCATTTGCCTGTGAATTTCATGAAGTCATTGCTTTTAATAGCTGACTAGAACTCCATTGTATAAATGTACCACATTTTCTGTATCCATTCCTCTGTTGAGGGACATCTGGGCTCTTTCCAGCTTCTCGCTTTTATACATAAGGCTGTTATGAACATAGTGGAGCATGTGTCCTTGTTATATGTTGGAGCATCTTTTGGGTATATGTCCAGGAGTGGTATAGCTGGGTCCCCAGGTACTACTATGTCCAATTTTCTGAGGAACCTCCAGACTGATTTCCAGAGTGGTTGTACCAGCTTGCAATCCCACCAACAATGGAGGAGTGTTCCTCTTTCTCCACATCCTTGCCAGCATCTGTTGTCTCCTGAGTTTTATTCTGACTGGTGTGAGGTGGGATCTCTCGGTTGTTTTGATTTGCATTTCCCTGATGATTAACAATGTTGAACATTTTTTAAGGTACTTCTCAGCCATTCGCTATTCCTCAGCTGAGAATTCTTTGTTTAGCTCTGTACCCTATCTTTTAATAGGGTTATTTGATTCTCTGGAGTCTTCTTGAGTTCTTTATACATATTGAATTTTAGCCCTCTATCAGATGTAGGATTGGTAAAGATCTTTTCCCAATCTGTTGGTTGCCGTTTTGTCCTAATGATAGTGTCCTTTCCCTTACAGAAGCTTTGCAGTTTTATGAGGTCTCATTTGTTGATTCTTGATCTTGGAGCATAAGCCATTTCCCCTGTGCCCATGTGTTCCAGGCTCTTCCCCACTTTCTCTTCTATTAGTTTCAGTGTATCTGCTTTTATGTGGAGGTCTTTGATTCTCTTGGACTTGGGCTTTGTACAAGGTGATCAGAATGCATCAATTTGCATTCTTCTTCATGCTGACCTTCAGTTGAACCAGCACCATTTGTTAAAAATGCTGTCTTTTTTCCCACTGGATGGTTTTAGCTCCTTTGTCAAAGATCAAGTAAACCTAGATGTATAGGTTCATTTCTGGGTCTTCAATTCTATTCCATTGATCTACCTTCTGTCTCTGTACGAATACCATATAGTTTTTTATCACTATTGCTCTGTAATACAACTGGAGGTCAGAGATGGTGATTTCCCCAGTATTTTTTTTATTGTTGAGGATAGTTTTTGCTATCCTGAGTTTTATGTTATTCCAAATGAATTCACGAATTGCTCTTTCTAACTTTATGAAGAATTGAGTTGGAATTTTGATGGGGATTGCACTGAATCTGTAGATTGCTTTTGGCAAGATGGCCATTTTTACA
Source organism: Rattus norvegicus (assembly GCF_021556685.1). Classification (NCBI taxonomy): domain Eukaryota; kingdom Metazoa; phylum Chordata; class Mammalia; order Rodentia; family Muridae; genus Rattus; species Rattus norvegicus. The sequence continues at coordinate 131,179,335 of NC_141538.1, forward strand.
ATATTAATCCTGCCAATCTATATCTTTTTATTGGGGAGTTGAGACCATTGATGTTGATAGATATTAAGGAATAGTGATTATTGCTTCCTGTTATATTCATATTTGGATGTGAGGTTATGTTTGGGTGCTTTTCTTCTCTTTGTTTTGTTGCCAAGACGATTAGTTTCTTGCTTTTTCTAGGGTGTAGTTTGCCTCCTTATGTTGGGCTTTACCATTTACTATCCTTTGTAGTGCTGGATTTGTAGAAAGGTATTGTGTAAATTTGGTTTTGTCATGGAATATCTTGGTTTCTCTATCTATGTTAATTGAGAGTTTTGCAGGATACAGTAACCTGGGCTGGCATTTGTGTCCTCTTAGGGTCTGTATGACATCTGTCCAGGATCTTCTGGCTTTCATAGTCTCTGGTGAGAAGTCTGGTATGATTCTGATAGGTCTGCCTTTATATGTTACTTGACCTTTTTCCCTTACTGCTTTTAATATTATTTCTTTATTTTTTGCGTTTGTTGTTTTGACTATTATGTGACAGGAGGTGTTTCTTTTCTGGTCCAATCTATTTGGAGTTCTGTAGGCTTCTTGTATGCCCATGGGTATATCTTTTTTTTAGGTTAGGGAAGTTTTCTTCTATGATTTTGATGAAGATATTTACTGGTCCTTTAAGGTGGGAGTCTTCACTTTCTTCTATACCTATTATCCTTAGGTTTGATCTTCTCATTGAGTCCTGGATTTCCTGTATGTTTTGGACCAGTAGCTTTTCTGCTTTACATTATCTTTGACTGTTGTGTCGATGATTTCTATGGAATCTTCTGCTCCTGAGATTCTCTCTTCTATCTCTTGTATTCAGTTGGTGATGCTTGTATCTACGGCTTCTTGTCTCTTCCTTTGGTTTTCTATATCCAGGGTTGTTTCCATGTGTTCTTTCTTGATTGCTTCTATTTCCATTTTTAATTCCTTCAATTGTTTGATTGTGTTTTCCTGGAATTCTTTCAGGGATTTTTGTGATTCCTCTCTGCAGGCTTCTACTTGTTTATTTATGTTTTCCTGTGTTTCTCTAAGGGAGTTCTTCATGTCTTTCTTGACGTCCTCCAGCATCATGATCAAATATGATTTTGAAACTAGATCTTGCTTTTCTGGTGTGTTTGCATATTCCGTGTTTGCTTTGGTGGGAGAATTGGGCTCTGATGATGCCATGTAGTCTTGGTTTCTGTTGCTTGGGTTCCTGCGCTTGCCTCTCGCCATCAGATTATCTCTAGTGTTACTTTGTTCTGCTATTTCTGACAGTGGCTAGACTGTCCTATAAGCCTGTGTGTCAGGAGTGCTGTAAACCTGTTTTCCTGTTTTCTTTCAGCCAGTTATGGGGACAGAGTGTTCTGCTTTCGGGCGTGTAGTTTTTCCTCTCTACAGGTCTTCAGCTGTTTCTGTGGGCCTGTGTCTTGAGTTCACTAGGCAGGTCGATTGAAGCTGGAAGGTTTGTCTTACCTGTGGTCCCAAGGCTCAAGTTTGCTCGTGGGGTGTTGCTTATGAGCTCTCCGGGGAGGCAGCACCCAGGAAGATCTGTGCCGCCCTTTCCGGGAGCTTCCGTGCACCAGGGTTCCAGATGGCGTTTGGTGTTTTCCTCTGGAGTCAGAGATGTGGGCAGAGTGTAGTCTCTTCTGTTTTCCCAGGCGTGTCTGCCTCTCTGAAGGTTTAGCTCTCCCTCCCATGGGATTTGGGTGCAGAGAACTGTTCATCCGCCCGGTCCCTTCAGGTTCTGGCGGTGTCTCAGGCGCAGCGGATTTCCTGCTCCTGTGCCTTTATCCAAGGGAACCCAGAGGCCGTATACAGTTTACTCTTGGGCCAGGGATGTGGGCTGGGGTGGGCAGTGTTGGTGGTCTCTTCTGCTCTGCAGTCTCAGGAGTGCCCACCTGTCTCGGTGGTGAGCTCTCTCTCCCATGGGGTTTGGGAGCAGTGAGCTGGAGGCAGGGAGCACGAGATTGGGACTCCCACTAAAAACCGGAAGTATCCGGTCCTAGAGGAATTTTGCCTCTGTGTGTCCCAAGGCCACCAGTCAGGTCAGTTGCAGCGGAAAAGTTGGTCTTACCTGTGGTCCTGAGGCTCAAGTTTGCCTGTGGGGTGTTGCTTATGAGCTCTCCTCGGTGGCAGCAACCAGGAAGATCTGAGCCGCCCTTTCTGGGAACTTCCGTGCACCAGGGTTCCAGATGGTGTTTGGTGTTTTCCTCTGGAGTCAGAGATGTGGGCCGAGTGTAACTTGAACTTTATAGTGTAATAAATATATACTACTTGTGGTTTTTCTGACTTTTATAATTGCAAGACAACGGGTGTCAAGTATAAACTTATTTGGTAGACACCTTATCTGAAAGTTATTGTTCTTCTCAGAGCTTCACATATGTTGTTTCTGAAATCAAAATATTAATTTATTGGAGCTACTATGAGGAACAAAGTACCTCGTTTACAGAAGTCATTTGGAGAGTGGAAACTATTCTCTTTTCTACTCCCCACCACAGTTGTATAACTTTTAATCTCATCTAACTCCTCTCTCCTTACAGCTCCCAAGTTCTAGGCTAGCCCAATCATTTACTGTTTCTTAAATGCATACAGTATATATATATGTATCTATGCAACTGAACATGTTTTCTCCTTTCACATTATTGTCCTCAACTTGTCTGCTTGGTGAGTTTTTGATCACTTGGAATGGAATATAATTTTTAACTTTGTGAATAGTTCTGGCACTGCTCATAAGTTTTAGGATGAATTAGTCTCTATCTATGACTTTCTGGAGTCCTGCATAGATCTGTTTTATGACTTGCATTATTTTGTTCATCTTCGTTTACTATTACTGTCTTCCTCATTAAATATTAGTTATTAGCTTCAGTGAAGATACAACATGGGTCCTTTCTGAATCCAATGAATTAATTTGAAAATGAACTCAAGAATGAACTAGAAAAATTATATTAAAGGTGTCATTTTATTCTTTAGATGATTCTAGGAGTGACATTTTTATTGGTTGGTGGCCACTGAGATTCGTTTACAGTTTTATCTTAAGCCTTGATGGACATGGGTTCTAAACACTCTGTGTCACAAAGTTATAATATGACAAGATTAATGCTGATAAGTTTTGGGATGGACTAATAAATATACTGTGTTTACATTTCTGTTACAGACACTGACAAAGAACAACTTGGGAAGGAAAGTATTTATCTTAAACTGAGGGATGTCAGGTCAGGAACTTAATCAAGGCAGGAACTCTGGAGTCAGGAACTAAAGCAAAAGCCACAGAGGAACATTGCTTACTGACTGGCTCTCCATGACTTGTTCATCCTGCTTTCTCATAAAAATCAGGACCACCAGCATCCACAGTGAGCTGGGCCCTATGACTTCAACCATCAATCAATAAACACTTGGTCACAAGCCAATCTGGTAGAAGTAAGTCAAGTTTACATAAGTCTAACCAGCACAACTGACCCCTTGTCAGCTTGACACACAAACATATTGCTATTCAACTAGAACTTAGCCTTTTCTGTTTGTTTTCAAGATTGCTTGTTAATATTAATCTCACAGTATTAAACATTCTATCATCTAAAAGTCCCACAGTCTTTAAAAATTTAAGCCCTTTAAAGATTCAGTCTCTTTAAAATACCCAAAGTCTCTTTCAAAGTCCAAGGTTTCTCTAAAGTATTCAAAGTCTCTAAAATGTCCAAAGTCTTTATAGAATTCAAATATCACCCTAAAATTCTAAAGTCACTTAACTGTTGGCTCCTATAAAATAAAAATAAGTTACTTTCTTCCTCCAATGGGAATGACCATTGTATATTCAGTCAAAGCAAAGCAAAACCAACATCTGGCCCCAGATGTCAGGAACTGAAACTTTTGTACTGATGAAACAGTTTAAACAAATACTAGTCATAAAAGATAAAGAAGGCCACTTCATATTGATTAAGGGAAAAGTCATTTAATTGTGTATTAGAACTCTAAAAATGCATACCGAAGACAAATTCAACCAATATCATAAAACAAATACTACTAAATATAAATTCACAGATTAACTCAAGCAATGGGTAGTGGGTGACTTCAGTGTCCCAGTCTCATCAATTGACATGTCATCCCAGCAAAATGTGAACTGGGGAAACAAAACAAAAGAAAACTGGAATTAAATGACATCATAGGTCAAGTATACTCAAAGACATATACAGTATGTTCCATTCATACACTGCAGAGTATATGTTATTCTCATCATCCTGTGGAACGTTCTCCAAATAAATCATATTATTATGGCCTAAAGCAATTCTTATCAAATATAGGAAAATTTAACATTTTTTGTATTTTGTTTTATCACAATGAAAAAATAAGTCAACAGCATGTGATTATAGATCACACATAAAAACACACATTAAACATTGCATGATTGAATTAATAGGTCTTTGAGGAAATCAAGAAAGTAATGAAAATATTTCTAGGAAAAAATGTAAATTAAGCATTACAAATCAAAAGCAGTGGGATAAAATAAAAGCAGAACTATGAGGGAAGTTTATAGATATAAATATTTTTAAAAATCAGAGATAATGCAAATAAAGAGTTTAATAATATACCTTAAGGGCTTAGAAAACAATAGCAGGCAAAGTACAGAATTAGTAATTAGAAGTAATTAAGATCAGCTTAGAAATGAAAGCAAGCAAACAAGTAAACAAATACAAACAAAACAGAGAATAAGTGGAACAAAGAGGGGGTTCTTTGAAAAGATATATAAGTTCTACAACCCTTAGCCAAGCTAATCAAAGTAGACCAGAGAAAAGGGATCAAATTAATAAAAATAGAGAAGAAAAGGAAACTATTATTGTACATTTTAATAAAATTCAGAAAATTACTAGGGCATATTTTTAAAACTTATTTCTCTTAAATTTGAAAATCTCAGAGAATTAGATGAATAATTTCTAGGTGAATATGACCTACTAAAATTAAACTAAGAATAACACAAAGATTTAGAAAGATCTAGAACAGATTGAATCAGTAATTAAATGGACAAACAAATAACCCAAAAAAGCCAAAAAACCAAGAAAACATCCTAAGGAAGAAGGAAGGCAAAGATACCAGGATAGCAGGGCTCACAGAACCAACTAAGCAGTGCTCGGAGACTCAGAGACAGCAGTGGCAGCCACAGCCTGCGCATGGCTCTGTGCGAGGCCCTCCACACACATGCTGTGGTCGTTTAACTTGGGGTGTCCATTGGACTTCTAATTGAGTATCTCTTGACTCTCCGGCCTGCTTGTGGGTCCTTTTCCTCCTGCAGGAAAGGTTGTGTTGTCCACCCTTGATGTAAGGGTTTGTTCCTAGTCTTACTGCACTTCGTATGCCATGTTTAGTTGATATCTTTGGGAGGCCTCTCAAGTATGAAGGGAAATTGAGGAGCAGTGGACCTTGGAGAGAGAGGGGTGGGTAGGAAGGATTAGAATGAGGGGAGAAAGAGAAGGCTGCAGTCAGGATGTATTGTATGAGAGAAGAATAAAAAAACATTTAAGATGGGTTTACTATAGAATTTATCAGACATTCCAAATATGAACTAAGACACACTATTCAATAAACTAGGAAAGGAAAGAGCACCATAAACACCCTTGCTATACAGCCATTATTATCTTTGATAGCAAACTGAATGAGAACCCAAGAGAACACAACTTGTAAAAGTGACAAAGCTTATAATAATGGTTCCAGTAAAAGTAAAAATAGATGACCTCTCCCCACCCCCCAATACAAAATAAGAAATCAAAGAAGGAAGTCGAGTTCTTAGTAATAAGACAACACACACACACACACACACACACACACACTCACACACACACACACACACACACACACTCCTGAATGAAAAGAAGGCTATACAAGGTATGATGGCAGAATTCAATAATTCAATAGAGATACAGAAATACTGAAGGAAAAATTAGATGTTTGAAAACCTGAAAATAATCTAATCACAGTACATGAGATTTTAAGAACCAGGGGATGGAGGACACTAGGAAAGCAAGGCCCTCTGAAGCAACTAAGCAAGGTGTTATGTGCTCACAGAGACTGAAGCGGCAAGCACAGGGGCTACAGGGCCTACAGGGCATGAACAAGGTCCTCTGTGAATATATTAAAGCTATTATTAGCTTAGCATTTTTATGGGACTCCTGACTATGAGAATGAGTGTTTTTCTGAGTCTTGTGCCTGCTTTTGACACTCCTTTCCACCGGTTGCTGTGTCAAATTTTGATATGAAAGTTTTGCTTCCTCCTCTTTTCCATCCTCTTCTTCCTTTACTCCTCCTCCTTTTCCTTTACTCCTCTTCTTCCTCCTCTTCTCTTCCTCCCCCTTCTCCTTCTGTTTTGCCATGTTGGGTAGTTATCTCTTAGAAGCCTGTTCCTTTCTAATGAGAGACAGAAAGGGAGTGGATCTGGAGGGGAGAGGAAATAGAGCAGTAGTGGAAGGAGAAGAGGGAGGGGAAAGTATAATCAGGATATGTTGAATGAGAAAAGAATCTATTTTTAATGAAAGGAAAAAGGAACTTGATACTAGGAAAACATTACTGTTAAGTTATAGATTTTTCAATTTCATTTTATTATGGTTCTTTGACGGACCATATTTATATTTTTAACATGTTCTTTTCATCTTTATTAACTTGGGTATTTCTTATTTACATTTCAATTGTTATTCCCTTTCCTGGTTTCTGGGCCAACATCCCCCTAACCTCTCACCCTCCCCTTCTCTACCGGTGTTCCCCTTCCATCCTCCCCCCATTACCGCCCTCCCCCCAACAATCATGTTCACTGGGGGTTCAGTCTTGGCAGGACCAGGGCTTCCCCTTCCACTGGTGCTCTTACTAAGCTATTCATTGCTACCTATGAGGTTAGAGCCCAGGGTCAGTCCATGTATAGTCTTTCAGTAGTGGCTTAGTCCACTTCTTGAGTTCTTTGTATATTTTGGATATAAGCCCTCTATCTGTTGTAGGATTGGTAAAGATCTTTTCCCAATCTGTTGGTTGCCGTTTTGTCCTAACAACAGTGTCCTTTGCCTTACAGAAGCTTTGCAGTTTTATGAGATCCCATTTGTCGATTCTTGATCTTAGAGCATAAGCCATTGGTGTTTTGTTCAGGAAATTTTCTCCAGTGCCCATGTGTTCTAGATTCTTCCCCACTTTTTCTTCTATTAGTTTGAGTGTGTCTGGTTTAATGTGGAGGTCCTTGATCCACTTGGACTTAAGCTTTGTACAGAGTGATAAGCATGGATCGATCTGCATTCTTCTACATGCTGACCTCCAGTTGAACCAGCACCATTTGCTGAAAATGTTATCTTTTTTCCATTGGATGGTTTGGGGTCCTTTGTCAAAAATCAAGTGACCATAGGTATGTGGGTTCATTTCTGGGTCTTCAATTTTATTCCACTGGTCTATCTGTCTGTCTCTATACCAATAACATGCAGTTTTTTTTTTTATCACTATGGCTATGTAATACTGCTTGAGTTCAGGGATAGTGATTCCCCTGGAAGTCCTTTTATTGTTGAGGATAGTTTTAGCTATCCTGGGTTTTTTGTTCTTCCAGATGAATTTGCAAATTGTTTTATCTAACTCTCTTAAGAATTGGATTGGTATTTCGATGGGGATTGCATTGAATCTGTAGATTGCTTTTGGTAAAATGGCCATTTTTACTATATTAATCCTGCCAATCCATGAGCATGGGAGATCTTTCTATCTTCTGAAATCTTCTTCAGTTTCTTTTTTCAGTCTTGAAGTTCTTATCATACAGATCTTTCACTTGCTTGGTTAAAGTCACACCGAGGTATTTTATATCATTTGGGACTACTATGAAGGGTGTCATTTCCCTAATTTCTTTCTTGGCTTGTTTCTCTTTTGTGTAGAGGAAGGCTACTGATTTATTTGAGTTAATTTTATACCTAGCCACTTTGCTGAAGGTGTTTATCAGGTTCAGTAGTTCTCTGGTGGAACTTTTGGGATCACTTAAATATACTATCATATCATCTGCAAATAGTGATATTTTGACCTCTTCTTTTCCAGTCTGTATCCCTTTGATCTCCTTTTGTTGTCTGATTGCTCTGGCTAGAACTTCAAGAACTATATTGAATAAGTAGGGGAGAATGGGCAGCCTTGTCTAGTCCCTGATTTTAGGGGGATTGCTTCAAGTTTCTCTCCATTTAGTTCAATATTAGCTACTGGTTTGCTGTTTGTGGCTTTTACTATGTTTAGGATGGGCCTTGAATTCCTATTCTTTCCAGGACTTTTATCCTGAAGGGGTGTTGAATTTTGTCAAATGCTTTCTCAGCATCTAATGAAATGATCATTTGGTTTTATCTATCAGATTGTTTATATAGTGCATTACGTTGATGGTTTTCTGTATATTAAACCATCCCTGAATGCCTGGAATGAAGCCTACTTGATCATGATGAATGATTGTTTTGATGTGTTCTTGGATTTGGTTTGCAAGAATTTTATTGATTATTTTTGCGTCGATATTCATAATGGAAATTGGTCTGAAGTTCTCTTTCTTTGTTGGGTCTTTGTGTGGTTTAGGTATAAGAGTAATTGTGACTTCATAGAAGGAATTCGGTAGTGCTCCATCTGTTTCAATTTTGTGGAATAGTTAGGATAATATTGGTATGAAGGTCTGATAGAAATCTGCACTGAACCCGTCTGGACCTGGGCTCTTTTTGGTTGGGAGACCTTTAATGTCTGCTTCTATTTCTTTAGGAGTTATGGGGTTGTTTAACTGGTTTATCTGTTCCTGATTTAACTTCGGTACTTTGTATCCATCTCGGAAATTGTCCATTTCCTCCAGATTTTCAAGTTTTGTTGAATATAGGCTTTTGCAGTAGGATGTGATGAAGTTTTGAATTTCCTCTGATTCTGTAGTTATGTCTCCCTTTTCATTTCTGATTTTGTTAATTTGGACACACTCTGTGTGTCCTCTGGTTAGTCTGGCTAAGGATTTATCTATCTTGTTGATTTCCTCAAAGAACCAGCTTTTGGTCCTGTTGATTCTTTGTTTAGTCCTTTTTGTTTCTACTTTGTTGATTTCAGCTCTGAGTTTGATTATTTCCTGCCTTCTACTCCTCCTGGGTGTATTTGCTTCTTTTTGTTCTAGAGCTTTTAGGTGTGCTCGAGGGACCATATTTTAATGGTTTATCTCTAGACCATCCTTGGGCAAGTCTAAGCCCAGTGAAAATAGTAGATTCTCACATGAAAAGAAAAAAAAAGTCTGGAAATGAAACAAGACAAGATAAGACAAAACAAAACAAAACCAAAACCAAAATGCCAGTAGGTTAAATAAAAACCCTTAATGAAAAATTTCACCAAAAGAATGGTTCAAGGAGAGGACAGAGTATCTAAGTCTCAAGGCATGGTGGAACAATTGAAACATTCCAACAAATACAAAGACAAATTAACCAAACAGTATGTGTCGTGTTTTCAAGATGTAATGGGCATTGTGAAAATAGGAAATCTAGGAATTACAGGAATAGAGAGAGAAGAATTTCATTGGAAAGGCATAGAATAAATTTTCAGCAAAATTTTAGGAAAATGCCAATCCAGACTCTGAAGATATTTAGAACACCAAAAAAAAAAAAAAAGGGCCAGGAAATAACCTCTCCTTGTCATATTTTAATACAAGCTCCAGATTATAAAGAAGATAGAGAGCAAACTGAATGTAGCAAGAGACAAAAATAAGATCACATATTATGAAGAATGGATGGTTAGAATAACAGTATATTTTTCAACAGAAACTTCAAAAGCAAGGAAGGCATGAAGTTATGTGTTTCAAGTTCTAGAAGACAATTCTTGTTAATATATCTTATTATTACCAGCAAAATTTAGGAAACAAATTCTGTACAAATTAATGATGTCCTTGTTGTGAATAACTGAGTAGTATTTCATTGTGTAAACTAACCATTTTCTTTATCCATCTTCAGTTGAGGGACACCTGGCTTTTGTCAGTTTCTGGCTATTATGCATAGATGTGCCATGAACATAGTTGAGCAAGTGTCCTTGTGTCTTTTGGGTTTATGTCCAGGAGGGGTATAGCTGGGTATTGAGGTAGAACTATTTCAGTTTTTCTGAGAAACTGCCAAATTGATTTCCTCATTGGCTGTACAAGTTTGTACTCCCATCAGTAATAGAGGAATATTCCCCTTGCTCCACATCCTGACCAGCACATGCTTCCCCTTAAGTATTTGATCTTAGCCAATCTTACGGGTGTTATGTGGAATCTCAGAGTTGTTTTGATTTGCATTTCCCTGATGACTTAGGACACTGAGCATTTCTTTAAGTGTTTCTCAGTCATTAGTGATTCCTCTGTTGAGAATTCTTTGTTTAGTGTTGTACCCCACTTTTTAAATTGATTATTTGGATTTCAACACATAATTCTTAACTTATAGAATAAGTATATTTATCTTCTGATATATTTTCTTATCAATGATAGTATTTTGAACAAAAATAATTTAGTCATTAATGATATTTGACCTTGAAAACTATAGCAATATATTATTATGCACTAAATTATATGCAAATACACTTTGATTAATTTACCTGGAATGTCATTTACTGCCCTATACTTGAATGTGGCTCTCATGAGAATTATAAAAGACAGTATTCAATTGGGATATATAGTTCCTGAGGCATTATAAAACACTTTCACATTAAGCAAGGAGGTAATAAAGTATTCTGGAAAGAGGCAGAGGACGGTTGAATTGTGTGGTTTTCAGGTCAAATTTAACTAGAATCAGTATTTTTTCTGGGGATAGAGGAACAAAGTTTGGCCATAAACACATAGTATCTTCTTTCTTTGGTTACTTTGACTATATAGAGATGTACAGTGGGAGAGTATTGATAGGTAATGCGGCTTTACCATAGTCATTTCCAATTAAGTTACAGTTTAGTATTGTAAGTGGATGGATAGTGGGGTTAAACCAAAGTTATTCCCAGATGATTTATAAGCTGGATCTATTTATGTTTGTTATTTTGGAGCCGTCGATGCCCCTGTGCCGCTGTGTTATTTACACTTATGTAAATGCTCTAAGCATCAAGGCAAGGGGTCATAGATGATGGAACTATCCTTTGTAAAGAGAAAAACTTTTCTATATAGTTTCTGATATGTATGAGTAACTACAAAATAGGACAGCTGTTTTAAGAAATTTTTATTAAGTATTCTTACTAAGTACTCTTGTTGCAGTAATAAAAAGCGGCACATCACTGGTTCCCTCGTGTACTGCTCTACGCTTCTCTCCCGAGGTTTCTCTGACCCAGGCTGTCCTTCCAGCAATGCACCTTGCCACTCTGGTCCCTGGTATTAGTTCTAGCACCCGTGGGGCCAAATGAGACTAACCATAATTTATCTCTAGTTAGTATCTCCCCTGCTAGCCTCGACCTCTCTGATTCCCACTACCTGGTAAAATCAGGGCTCTAGAAATCCAACATGGGCTGGCCTATTGTGGTTCCCTGTTCACACTCCTAACAACTCAGTGAAATCAAGACTCAACAAACTGCAACCCAACAATCAGATTTATATGTTAAATTCTCAAACCCACAATGCATCCACACAATAAACTCACAACCAATTGATAAGGATATAAACAGCCCACCTAGATAAGATAAATTTGCCTACAGAAATCTATCCCAACTACCTTGACATTTTAAGACCACCCAGATCTGGGTCATCCTCGTCTCCAACTTGATTTTCCTAGCTCCTTCTCTCTTGCTTCTCCCTCTCCTTCTAAAATCTCTGTTCCCGCCTCTCTTCCTTCTCCTCCAATGACAGGCGTCATTTTATCTTGCCTGCCTTCACTTGCATAGTGACATCAACCTACCTATTCTTATTTCATACACGGAGTACTTATAGTGAACCTTATTTAAAAACATTTTAAAGTTTGTTTTAATTCATTTACTCTTTTTGTGATAAATATTTCATAGTATACTTAAAATTTAATTAAGTACAATTACATGAATATTTCTCTGAAAGAAGGATGCATATTTCGACATTGAATACCTTTTATATGATTCAATCATTGACCATTAAATACCTGTTTATTTGGTCCTGGAGAGATAACTTAGTAGTTATACTGAGCAAGCTTAAGGGTCAGAGTTTTGGATCCTAGTACCCATGTAAAAGATGTAGGTATGGTAATGTGTATGACACATCCACACTATGAAGTCCAGTGCATACAGAAGGATCACTAAGTCTGATTTACTGCTGCTATAGCCAAAAAAGAACAAACAACAAACAAACAAACAAAAAACCCCAAAATACAGGAATAAAAGATTCAATGGGAGAGAGACCCTGTCTCTAAGGAATAAGATGGTGAGTGGTAGAGGATTTCCTCCTGTGGTTTCTGTGTGTACTCTCAGGTATAACCACCTGGTTGCACACACACCACACACATGTAAATCCTCTGCTCCACAAATCAAAAATATCATCTTTAAATGTGGTCTGCCTATGTTGATCAGGAAAATACCCCACGGATTTGCCTACATGTCTACAGGCCAGTCTTATGGAGACCTCTCTCTCTCTCTCTCTCTCTCTCTCTCTCTCTCTCTCTTTCTCTCTCTCTCTCTCTCTGTATGTGTGTGTCAGATTTATTTATTTAGTTTTATATGTGTGAGTACACTCTCACTGTCTTCAGACACACCAGAAGATGGCATCAGACCCCATTACATATGGTTGTAAGCCACCTTGTGACTGCTGGGAATTGAACTCATGACCTCTGGAAGAGCAGTCAGTGCTCTTAATCGCTGAGCCAACTTTCCAGTCCATATGTAACCTTTAATATCCTTGAATATTAATTTTCTAAATTAACTTTGATCATGGGTTGGATTCAACTGACTGATTTTTATTATGGGTCATAGTTTTGCTTCTTTGCATGATAGATATTTTATGATTGGTTGTAATGTTTTGTGGGTGTTACTGTTTGTAGAACTTTTATTCTGGATAGTCTGTATTTTCTATAAAAGTTTTTGAGATTTGTTCTGAGACAGTTAAATTAGATAAAGCTATTCTGATAACATCGGGTCATGCTTTAAAATGTTGTTAATAGGAAGTAGAAGTATGCTTATCAGATTAAGGCAGAACTTTATGAGCACCTGATGGCCTGTGAACTGTTAGAGTTTCTACTCTGCTTGAGGGAATCTTGCAGTATTTGTAATAAGAATCCTGAATGTTTCCTGTAAGTCTAATTCAGTTTTTTTCCCCCAGCCTTGACTAATTTCCTCATAATATCTGCTTACCATACTCTGGCAAAAGCTTGTATGGGATACAATTGATGCCAAGAATTTTCTGTGAAATGTCCCCACTTTGATATTATATATTGCCTGTGATGCCTAATCGTTTTTGTCAACTTGACACAGCTGGGGCGAGAGAGTCTCAATAGAGGGAGTGCTGCTATCAGATTGCTCTGTGAGCATGTCTGTCAAATATTTTCTTGATTGTTGACTGAGGTGGAAGAACCCAGTCAGTCCACCGTAGACACTACCACCTCTGGGCAGGTGGTCCTGGGAGTATAACAAAAGTAGGTTAATTTGAGCCCGGAAGCAAGCCAGTAACCAGTGTTACTTCATGGTCTCTGCTACACTTTCTGCCTCCAAGTTCTTGCTTGACTTCCTGCCCTGGCTTCCTTCAGTGATATGAACTGTGATGTGAAGTGTAAGCCAATAAGCTTTTCCTCCAGAGCTGCTTTTGTTTGTGGTGTTAATACAGCAACAAATAATCAAATTAGAACACTGTCTCTCCGCCATGTCCTTCTTGGATTTCATTTTGTTAACCTCTAAGATACTGCTGCATTCCGTGTGGACTTTGGACTCTTTAACTTGGAGCCTGGATTCTTTCTCAGTTCAGAAATCTGGAATAACTGCAGGCAGTACTCGCCAAGAATCCATATTTATTTCTGTGATATAAAGTATATTAGAACCATCACTATACTTTCCACTTCACATTCACTTAGATTGTAATTACATTGCACACTATCAGTGCCTTTAGATGGAACAGAAAGGAACCTATTTCTACTATCCTGAGGGCATCATTCCAGGTTTCAATATTTCCCCTATTAATTTGCACACAATATTAACTCTTCACTGTGCAGGCAATTATGAAGATTTTTAAGAGATAATATCATCTCTAGTCTGGTGCCTGGCATGTAGAGAGTTCTATAAGTGTTAGACATTACTTCCATACCTTCATAACAACCACTACTGTCTTATATATAGAAAATGCTAAATAAATTTCTGTGATGCACTCCAATTATATGCTTTGTTTTACAGTTAGGATGGTTTTATATGCTCTTCAATATGACTTTCCCTCTGAACCTTAATATGATCCAGGTTTGAAAAATTCTTTTATAATGAAATACCCTAGTTAAAACTTAAGCCATATCAATGATCAAAAGATAATTGTCAACATGACATTTATTTTCTTTCTTACATTACATTTCTGTTAGTAAGTCTGAGAGTTGTCAAGTTATTTTTTTCCTAATTGGAGATCACAGTGACTATTTTCTGAGGTACCGTGCTTTTTATTTTAACTTGTCAAGCCTTAGTATAATTTCAGGCTATGGGTATTAAATACATGCTACTTATGTTGAATGACCAGTTCTGTCATGTACATTGTGTGTCTTAAGAAGTTAAATCCAAGTAACTCATCTTCAAATTTTATTTCTTCCATTTACTTTCTTGAAGACTTGGAAATATCTTAAATTTTTGTGCTCCAGGTTCTGATAAAATAGGGGTAGTAGTAATATTATCCACTTCATAGAGTTGTCATCTTTAAATGAGCCAAAATTTGTAAGGCACTTTCAGTATTTCCTAGCCATTTCCATTATTATAAAATATATTTTTGTTTTAATCACTGCTGCCCTATGGAAGTCTTCAGATGACCGGTCACTTTTCTCACTTCACTCATTACAGTTATCGTTTATCATTTCACATATTTATCAGCTAGTCATCACTTATTTACTATTTGCTTATAATCATTAGATGTAAATTACACGACAGCTTGTGGCTTATTAATTTCTATAATTCTAGCATATTCAGTAGTATCTGTCATGGCTTCTGAATGACTAGAAATTCATTGCTATATACTTTCCCCTAGGAAATAAGAGACCACTTTAAAAGATAGCATATAATATAAAAATTTTTCCATTCCATTAATTTAACAACCTTACAAATTATCTTGAACATGGCTCTAATTATGAATTTTCATACATACTATTTGTTTTCTTTTTTTTTCTTTTCTTTTTTTTGGAGCTGGGGACCGAACCCAGGGCCTTGCGCTTGCTAGGCAAGCGCTCTACTACTGAGCTAAATCCCCAACCTATTTGTTTTCTTAACAATTGGATTAAATTTGTCAAGGGAAAATCCGTATACTAAACATAGTTAATCTTCTGAGGAACTTCTTAGCTGACTTAAATTGTAATACTATTGAGGAATGGACTGAGTCTCCATTACCAGTTTTCTATCACCCTGTGCAGGTAAGCATTAATAATTCAGACCAGCACATATCCTATAGTATTGACTTTTTTATTGGATATTTTTTATTTACATTTCAAATGTTATCCCCTTTCCCCCACCCAACCACCCACTCCTTCCAGCCTCAGCACCCTGACATTCCCCTGTACTGTGGGGTCCAGCCTTAGCAGGGCCAAGGGCTTCTCCTCCCATTGATGCCCAACCATCCTCTGCTACATATGCAGTGGAGCCATGGGTCTGTCCTTGTGTACTCTTTGGGTAGTGGTTTAGTCCCTGGGAGCTCTGGTTGGTTGGTATTGTTCTTATCGGGTTGCAAACCCCTTCAGCTCCTTCAATCCTTTCTCTAACTCCTCCAACAGGAACTTTATTCTCAGTTCAATGGTTGACTATGAGCATTCACCTCTGTATTTGTCCTGCTCTGGCAGAGCCTCTCAGGAGACACCTATATCAGGCTCTTGTCAGTATGTACTATTTGTCATCAGCAATATTGTCTGGGTTTGGTGGTTGTATGTATATAGGCTGGATCCCCAGGTGGGGCAGGCTCTGAATGGTCATTCATCCAGTCTTTGTTTCAAACTTTGTCTCCACATCTCCTCCTATGAGTATTTTTGTTCCCCCTTCTAAGAAGGACTAAAGCATCCACACTTTTGTCATCCTTCTTCTTTTTTATTATTATTATTTTTTTATTATTAACTTGAGTATTTCTTATATACATTTCGAGTGTTATTCCCTTTCCTAGTTTCCGGGCAAACATCCCCCTCCCCCCTCCCCTTCCTTATCGGTGTTCCCCTACCCACCCTCCCCCCATTGTCCGCCTCCCCCCAACAGTCTAGTTCACTGGGGGTTCAGTCTTAGCAGGACCCAGGGCTTCCCCTTCCACTGGTGCTCTTACTAGGATATTCATTGCTACCTATGAGGTCAGAGTCCAGGGTCAGTCCATGTATAGTATTTAGGTAGTGGCTTAGTCCCTGGAAGCTCTGGTTGCTTGGCATTGTTGTACATATGGGGTCTCGAGCCCCTTCAAGCTCTTCCAGTTCTTTCTCTGTTTCCTTCAACGGGGGTCCTATTCTCAGTTCAGTGGTTTGCTGCTGGTATTCGCCTCTGTATTTGCTGTATTCTGGCTGTGTCTCTCAGGAGCGATCTACATCCGGCTCCTGTCGGTCTGCACTTCTTTGCTTCATCCATCTTGTCTAATTGGATGACTGTATATGCATGGGCCACATGTGGGGCAGACTCTGAATGGGTGTTCCTTCAGTCTCTGTTTTAATCTATGCCTCTCTCTTCCCTGCCAAGGGTATTCTTGTTCCCCTTTTAAAGAAGGAGTGAACCATTCACATTTTGATCATCTGTCTTGAGTTTCATTTGTTCTAGGCATTTAGGGTAATTCAAGCATTTGGGCTAATAGCCACTTATCAGTGAGTGCATACCATGTATGTCTTTCTGTGTTTGGGTTAGCTCACTCAGGATGATATTTTCCAGTTCCAGCCATTTGCCTACGAATTTCATAAAGTCGTTGTTTTTGATAGCTGAGTAATATTCCATTGTGTAGATGTACCACATTTTCTGTATCCATTCCTCTGTTGAAGGGCATCGGGGTTCTTTCCAGCTTCTGGCTATTATAAATAAGGCAACGATGAACATAGTGGAGCACGTGTCTCTTTTATATGTTGGGGCATCTTTTGGGTATATGCCCAAGAGAGGTATAGCTGGATCCTCAGGCAGTTCAATGTCCAATTTTCTGAGGAACCTCCAGACTGATTTCCAGAATGGTTGTACCAGTTTGCAATCCCACCAACAATGGAGGAGTGTTCCTCTTTCTCCACATCCTCGCCAGCATCTGCTGTCCCCTGAGTTTTTGATCTTAGCCATTCTCACTGGTGTGAGGTGAAATCTCAGGGTTGTTTTGATTTGCATTTCCCTTATGACTAAAGATGTTGAACATTTCTTTAGGTGTTTCTCCGCCATTCGGCATTCCTCAGCTGTGAATTCTTTGTTTAGCTCTGAGCCCCATTTTTTAATAGGGTTATTTGTCTCCCTGCAGTCTAACTTCTTGAGTTCTTTGTATATTTTGGATATAAGCCCTCTGTCTGTTGTAGGATTGGTAAAGATCTTTTCCCAATCTGTTGGTTGCCGTTTTGTCCTAACCACAGTGTCCTTTGCCTTACAGAAGCTTTGCAGTTTTATGAGATCCCATTTGTCAATTCTTGATCTTAGAGCGTAAGCCATTGGTGTTTTGTTCAGGAAATTTTTTCCAGTGCCCATGTGTTCCAGATGCTTCCCTAGTTTTTCTTCTATTAGTTTGAGTGTGTCTGGTTTGATGTGGAGGTCCTTGATCCACTTGGACTTAAGCTTTGTACAGGGTGATAAGCATGGATCGATCTGCATTCTTCTACATGTTGCCCTCCAGTTGAACCAGCACCATTTGCTGAAAATGCTATCTTTTTTCCATTGGATGGTTTTGGCTCCTTTGTCAAAAATCAAGTGACCATAGGTGCGTGGGTTCATTTCTGGGTCTTCAATTCTATTCCATTGGTCTATCTGTCTGTCTCTGTACCAATACCATGCAGTTTTTATCACTATTGCTCTGTAATACTGCTTGAGTTCAGGGATAGTGATTCCCCCTGAAGTCCTTTTATTGTTGAGGATAGCTTTAGCTATCCTGGGTTTTTTGTTATTCCAGATGAATTTGCAAATTGTTCTGTCTAACTCTTTGAAGAATTGGATTGGTATTTCGATGGGGATTGCATTGAATCTGTAGATTGCTTTTGTTAAAATGGCCATTTTTGCTATATTAATCCTGCCAATCCATGAGCATGGGAGATCTTTCCATCTTCTGAGGTCTTCCTCAATTTCCTTCTTCAGTGTCTTGAAGTTCTTATTGTACAGATCTTTTACTTGCTTGGTTAAAGTCACACCGAGGTACTTTATATTATTTGGGTCTATTATGAAGGGTGTCGTTTCCCTAATTTCTTTCTCGGCTTGTTTCTCTTTTGTATAGAGGAAGGCAACTGATTTATTTGAGTTAATTTTATACCCAGCCACTTTGCTGAAGTTGTTTATCAGCTTTAGTAGTTCTCTGGTGGAACTTTTGGGATCACTTAAATATACTATCATATCATCTGCAAATAGTGATATTTTGACTTCTTCTTTTCCGATCTGTATCCCCTTGACATCCTTTTGTTGTCTGATTGCTCTGGCTAGAACTTCAAGAACTATATTGAATAAGTAGGGAGAGAGTGGGCAGCCTTGTCTAGTCCCTGATTTTAGTGGGATTGCTTCAAGTTTCTCTCCATTTAGTTTAATGTTAGCAACTGGTTTGCTGTATATGGCTTTTACCATGTTCAGGTATGGGCCTTGAATTCCTATTCTTTCCAGGACTTTTATCATGAAGGGGTGTTGAATTTTGTCAAATGCTTTCTCAGCATCTAATGAAATGATCATGTGGTTTTGTTCTTTCAGTTTGTTTATATAATGGATCACGTTGATGGTTTTCCGTATATTAAACCATCCCTGCATGCCTGGGATGAAGCCTACTTGATCATGGTGGATGATTGTTTTGATGTGCTCTTGGATTCGGTTTGCCAGAATTTTGTTGAGTATTTTTGCGTCGATATTCATAAGGGAAATTGGTCTGAAGTTCTCTTTCTTTGTTGTGTCTTTGTGTGGTTTAGGTATAAGAGTAATTGTGGCTTCGTAGAAGGTATTCGGTAGTGATCCATCTGTTTCAATTTTGTGGAATAGTTTGGATAATATTGGTATGAGGTCTTCTATGAAGGTTTGATAGAATTCTGCACTAAACCCGTCTGGACCTGGGCTCTTTTTGGTTGGGAGACCTTTAATGACTGCTTTATTTCCTTAGGAGTTTTGGGGTTGTTTAACTGGTTTATCTGTTCCTGATTTAACTTCGGTACCTGGTATCTGTCTAGGAAATTGTCCATTTCCTGAAGATTTTCAAGTTTTGTTGAATATAGGTTTTTGTAGTAAGATCTGATGATTTTTTTAATTTCCTCTGAATCTGTTGTTATGTCTCCCTTTTCATTTCTGATTTTGTTAATTTGGACGCACTCTCTGTGTCCTCTCGTTAGTCTGGCTAAGGGTTTATCTATCTTGTTGATTTTCTCAAAGAACCAACTTTTGGTTCTGTTGATTCTTTCTATGGTCCTTTTTGTTTCTACTTGGTTGATTTCAGCTCTGAGTTTGATTATTTCCTGCCTTCTACTCCTCCTGGGTGCATTTGCTTCTTTTTGTTCTAGATCTTTTAGGTGTGCTGTCAAGCTGCTGACATATGCTCTTTCCTGTTTCTTTCTGCAGGCACTCAGCGCTATGAGTTTTCCTCTTAGCACAGCTTTCATTGTGTCCCATAAGTTTGGGTATGTTGTACCTTCATTTTCATTAAATTCTAAAAAGTTTTTAATTTCTTTCTTTATTTCTTCCTTGACCAGGTTATCATTGAGTAGAGCATTGTTCAATTTCCAAGTATATGTGGACATTCTTCCTTGATTGTTATTGAAGACCAGTTTTAGGCCGTGGTGGTCCGATAGCACGCATGGGATTATTTCTATCTTTCTGTACCTGTTGAGGCCCGTTTTTTGACCAATTATATGGTCAATTTTGGAGAAAGTACCATGAGGAGCTGAGAAGAAGGTATATCCTTTTGCTTTAGGATAGAATGTTCTATAAATATCCGTTAGGTCCATTTGGCTCATGACTTCTCTTAGTCTGTCTACATCTCTGTTTAATTTCTGTTTCCATGATCTGTCCATTGATGAGAGTGGGGTGTTGAAATCTCCCACTATTATTGTGTGAGGTCCAATGTGTGTTTTGAGCTTTAGTAAGGTTTCTTTTACATATGTAGGTGCCCTTGTATTTGGGGCATAGATATTTAGGATTGAGAGTTCATCTTGGTGGATTTTTCCTTTGATGAATATGTAGTGTCCTTCCTTATCTTTTTTGATGACTTTTAGTTGAAAATTCATTTTATTTGATATTAGAATGGCTACTCCAGCTTGCTTCTTCTGACCATTTGCTTGGAAAGTTGTTTTCCAGCCTTTCACTCTGAGGTAGTGTCTGTCTTTGTCTCTGAGGTGTGTTTCCTGTAGGCAGCAGAATGCAGGGTCCTCGTTGCGTATCCAGTTTGTTAATCTATTTCTTTTTTTTGGGGAGTCGAGGCCATTGATGTTGAGAGATATTAAGGAATAGTGGTTATTGCTTCCCGTTATATTCATATTTGGATGTGAGGTTATGTTTGTGTGCTTTCATTCTCTTTGTTTTGTTGCCAAGACGATTAGTTTCTTGCTTCTCCTAGGGTATAGCTTGCCTCCTTATGTTCGGCTTTACCGTTTATTATCCTTTGTAGTGCTGGATTTGTAGAAAGATATTGTGTAAATTTGGTTTTGTCATGGAATATCTTGGTTTCTCCATCTATGTTAATTGAGAGTTTTGCAGGATACAGTAACCGGGGCTGGCATTTGTGTTCTCTTAGGGTCTGTATGACATCAGTCCAGGATCTTCTGGCCTTCATAGTTTCTGGCGAGAAGTCTGGTGTTTTTCTGATAGGTCTGCCTTTATATGTTACTTGACCTTTTTCCCTTACTGCTTTTAATATTCTTTCTTTATTTTGTGCATTTGGTGTTTTGACTATCATGTGACGGGAGGTGTTTCTTTTCTGGTCCAATCTATTTGGAGTTCTGTAGGCATCTTGTATGCCTATGGGTATCTCTTTTTTTAGGTTAGGGAAGTTTTCTTCTATGATTTTGTTGAAGATATTTACTGGTCCTTTGAGCTGGGAGTCTTCACTCTCTTCTATACCTATTATCCTTAGGTTTGATCTTCTCATTGAGTCCTGGATTTCCTGTATGTTTTGGACCAGTAGCTTTTTCCGCTTTACATTATCTTTGACAGTTGAGTCAATGATTTCTATGGAATCTTCTGCTCCTGAGATTCTCTCTTCCATCTCTTGAATTCTGTTGGTGAGGCTTGTATCTACAGCTCCTTGTCTCTTCTTTTGGTTTTCTATATTCAGGGTTGTTTCCATGTGTTCTTTCTTGATTGCTTCTATTTCCATTTTTAATTCCTTCAACTGTTTGATTGTGTTTTCCTGGAATTCTTTCAGGGATTTTTGCGATTCCTCTCCGTAGGCTTCTACTTGTTTATTAATGTTTTCCTGTGTTTCCCTAAGTGTGTTCATGTCTTTCTTGAAGTCCTCCAGCATCATGATCAAATATGATTTTGAAACTAGATCTTGCTTTTCTGGTGTGTTTGGATATTCCATGTTTGTTTTGGTGGGAGAATTGGGCTCCGATGATGGCATGTAGTCTTGGTTTCTGTTGCTTGGGTTCCTGTGCTTGCCTCTTGCCATCAGATTATCTCTAGTGTTACTTTGTTCTGCTATTTCTGACAGTGGCTAGACTGTCCTATAAGCCTGTGTGTCAGGAGTGCTGTAGACCTTTTTTCCTCTCTTTCAGTCAGTTATGGGGACAGAGTGTTCTGCTTTCGGGCGTGTAGTTTTTCCTCTCTACAGGTCTTCAGCTGTTCCTGTGGGCCTGTGTCTTGAGTTCACCAGGCAGCTTTCTTGCAGCAGACAAGTTGGTCTTACCTGTGTTCCCGAGGCTCAAGTTTGCTCGCGGGGTGCTGCCCAAGGGCTCTCTGCGGCGGCAGCAACCAGGAAGACCTGTGCCGCCCCTTCCGGGAGCTTCAGTGTACCAGGGTTCCAGATGGCCTTTGGTGTTTTCCTCTGGCGTCCGAGATGTATGTACAGAGAGCAGTCTCTTCTGGTTTCCCAGGTTTGTCTGCCTCTCTGAAGGTTCAGCTCTCCCTCCCACGGGATTTGGGTGCAGAGAACTGTTTATCCGGTCTGTTTCCCTCAGGTTCCAGGGGTGTCTCAGGCAGGGGTCCTGCCGCTCCTGGGCCCTCCCCCACGGGAGCCCAGAGGCCTTATACAGTTTCCTCTTGGGCCAGGGATGTGGGCAGGTGTGGGCAGTGTTGGTGGTCTCTTCCGCTCTGCAGCCTCAGGAGTGCCCACCTGACCAGGTGGTTGGGTCTCTTTCCCACAGGGTCTGGGAGCAGAGAGCTTCTGCGGGCCGGGATCCGCGGGCGTGGGACCTCCGGCAAACACAGGACGTGCCCGGTCCTAGATGAACTCTGCCTCTGTGTGTCCCGATCTCCGTCATCCTTCTTCTTGAGCTTCATGTGATCTGTGCATTGTATCATGGGAACTCTGAGCGTTTCGGCTAATATCCACTTATCAGTGAGTGCATACCATGTGTGATTTTTTGTTTTTGGATTACCTCACTCAGGATGATATTTTCTAGTTCCACCTATTTACCTATGAATTTCAAGAAGTCATTGTTTTTAATAGGTGAGTAGTACTCCATTGTATAAATGCAACACATTTTTGTATCCATTCTTATGTTGAGGGACATATGGGTTCTTTTCAGCTTCTGGCTATTATAAATGAGGCTGCCATGAACATAGTGGAGCATGTGTCCTTGTTATATATTGGAGCACCTTTTGTGTACCCAGGAGTGGTATAGCTGGGTCCTCAGGTAATACTATATTCAATTTTCTGAGGAACCTCAAGACTGATTTCCAGAGTGGTTGTACCAGTGTGCAATCCCACCAACAATGGAGGAGTGTTCCTCTTTCTCCACATCCTCACCAGCATCTGTTCTCACCTGAGTTTTTGAATTTAGCCATTCTCACTGGTGTGAGGTGAAATCTCAGGGTTGTTTTGATTTACATTTCCCTAATGACTAAAGCTATTAAATATTTCTTTAGGTGTTTCTTGACCATTCAATATTCCCCAATTGAGAATTCTTTGTTTAGCTCTGTACCCCATTTTTAATAGGGTTATTTGATTCTCAGGAGTTTAACTTCTTGAGTTTTTAATATATATTAGATATTAGCCTTCTATCAGATGTAGAATTGGTATAGACCTTTTCCCATCTGTTGGTTGCCATTTTGTCCTAACAACAGTGTCCTTTGCCTTACAGAAGCTTTGCAATTTTATGAGGTCCCAACTGTCAGGTCTTGATCTTAGAGCATAACCCATTGGTGTTTGGTTCAGGAAAATTTCCCCAGTGCCCATGTGTTCAAGGCTCTTCCCCACTTTTTCTTCTGTTAGTTTCAGTGTATCTGGTTTTATGTGGAAGCCCTTGATCCACTTGGACTTAAGCTAAAGAAATACTCCTCAGCTATTAAAAACTACGACTTTACGAAATTCATAGGCAAACGGCAGGAACTTGAAAATATCATCCTGAGTGAATTAACTCAGGCACAGAATAATACACATGGTATGCACTCATTGATAAGTGGCTATTAGCCCAAATGCTTGAATTACCCTAGATGCACAGAACACATGAAACTCAAGAAGGATGACCAAAATGTGAATGCTTCACTCCTTGTTTAAAAGGGGAACACGAATACCCTTGGGAGGAAATAGGGAGGCAAAGTGTAGAACAGAGGCAAAAGGAACACCCATTCAGAGTCTCTCCCACATGTAGTCCATACATACACAGCCTCCAAACTAGATAAGATGGATGAAGCAAAGAAGTGCAAGCTGACAGGAACCTTATGTTGATCTCTCCTGCGAGACACAGCCAGAATACAGCAAATACATAGGCGATTGCCAGCAGCAAACCACTGAATTGAGATTGGAACCCCTGTTGAAGGAGTCAAAGAAAGGACTGGAAGAGCTTGAAGGGGCTTGAGACCCCATATGAACAACAATGCCAACCAACCAGAGCTTCCAGGGACTAAGCCACTACTGAAAGACTATACATGGACTGACCCTGGGCTCCAACTGCATAGGTAGCAATGAATAGCCTAGTAAGAGCACCAGTGGAAGGGGAAGCCCTTGGTCCTGCCAAGACTAAATCCTCAGTAAATGTGATTGTTGGGGGGAGGGTGGTAATGGGGGGAGGATGGGGAGCAGAACACCCATATGGAGGTGTAGTGGGAGGGTTTAGGGGGATGCTGGGGGGAAAATGGGGAAAGGGAATAACAATCGAAATGTAAATAAGAAGTACCCAAGTTAATAAAGATGGGAGAAAAAAAAGAATGTATTGTTTGGCATTCTTCTACATGCTGACCTCCAGTTGCACCAGCACCATTTACTGAAAAGGCTATCTTTTTTCCACTGGATGGTTTTAGCTCCTTTGTCAAAGATCAAGTGACCATAGGTGTGTGGGTTCATTTCTGGGTCTTCAATTCTATTCCACTGATCTACCTGCCCGTCTCTGTACCAATACCATACAGTTTTTATCATTATTGCTTTGTAATACTGCTTCATTTCAGGGATAGTGATTATCACCCTTATAGTAGTTTCTAACACCCTCAGTACTTATCTAGCTTACAGTTTTTTAGTTGAATGACTTTGAAACATTTTTATTTTTCTCATTTTACAGCATTAAAATTTTTGGATTAAATAATTTATATAAGGTTATACAACAGTAAACTCCAAAGCTCAAATTCAGCTGTGTTGCTTATATGTTTACATTAGAAACTCTGTCAACTTTGTTCATATAACATAAATATTTGTTTGATTTATAGTTTACATATACAGTTGTTTTATTTATTAAAACTACCTACTACAGGAGTTTGCTTAATTAACCTCTTTCGTTATTTGCACAATTTGTAGTAAAGATAGTTTTTTCTTTTTTTTTTTTGGGTTCTTTTTTTTTTTTTTTTTTTTTTTTTTTGGAGCTGGGGACCGAACCCAGGGCCTTGTGCTTCCTAGGCAAGCGCTCTACCACTGAGCTAAATCCCCAACCCCAAGATAGTTTTTTCTTAACAAATCCCTCATCCCCACATGTGCACATCATCCCGCATTATTAGCATCCTGCATCTGGTACTACGTTCATTACAACTAGTAAGCTGTGCCACTAGGTCATTGTCATGGACCATTATTTATTTACAAAACTTTTCATAATTTCTTTTGTATATTTTTGGTTGGACAAATTTATAATACATGAACTCAGCATTTCTAAAAATATTCTGTTCTAAGTTCTCATCTATTTCAACACCCCTGCTTATTAATATTTTGGTTTTTTTTTAGGTAATTGTCATCAATCTTGTTTATTCTTTCCAGGAATAAATTCTTTGTTTAATTGATTCTTTGGGTAGTTTTTCTTTCATTTAATTAATTTCCTTCCTGATCTTTATTATTTCTTTTATATTCTAATGATTCTTTTGATTGGTTTGATCTATATCTCTCACTCTGTACCACAATAAATTAAAATGAGCATAATCATAAGAAAGGACTTACAGAATACAGAATACATTCTAATACATATATATATAATATATATAAAATATATATATATATATATATATATATATATATATATATTTCAACAACCCAATACACAGTAATCGAACAATACTGTCAGTTGTCAAAGGAAATAAATGGTTCTCAAAAATTATTTAGAAATAGCCAAGAAAAACATTGAAAGATGCTCTTCATTTGTATCTATTAAGAATGTATAAATTAAAACACTAGTATTCTATTTCACTCTATACAGAATGTCTATCTTTAAGAGAACAACAATGAAAGCTGAGGAGACTCTCTTATAAACTGTTGATGGGTATCTACATTAGTTCAGACCCAATGGATATCTGTATGGAAGTGCCTCAGAAAACTAGATAGAGATATATACAGTAACCTAGCTTTAACCCTCAGAAATACTTGCATATATATAGTATATATGCAAGATATAGTATCATATATAGTATATATGCATAGATATAGTATCATCTTGAATAAAAGCTAAGTTCTAGAAGCAGTCAGAATTGGTACCTAGAGAGAGAATAAAGATAGTGCATATATGCACAATGAAGGAACAGTTGGAACCAGGGAGAAAACAGCATGGAGAGGTGCATATGGTCAAAGTAGACGATATAGTTGTATGAAAATGTCTTTGTTTATATCACAGTGTTCAATGAATATTACTAGGAAAGTTTATACAAATTTTCAGAAGAAAAATTAAGGTAATGAGCATTTCTTTTTTTTTTTTTATTAACTTGAGTATTTCTTATTTACATTTCGAATGTTATTCCCTTTCCCGGTTTCCGGGCAAACATCCCCCTAACCCCTCCCCTCCCCCTCTATAGAGGTGTTCCCCTCCCCATCCTCCCCCCAGTACCGCCCTCCCCCCAACAATTACATTCACTCGGGGTTCAGTCTTGGCAGGACCAAAGGCTTCCCCTTCCACTGGTGCTCTTACTAGGCCATTCATTGCTAACTATGAGGTTGGAGCCCAGGGTCAGTCCATGTATAGTCTTTGGGTAGTGACTTAGTCCCTGGAAGCTCTGGTTGGTTGGCATTGTTGTTCATATGGGGTCTCGAACCCCTTCAAGCTCTTTCAGTCCTTTCTCTAATTCCTTCAATGGGGGTCCCGTTCTCAGTTCAGTGGTTTGCTGCTGGCATTTGCCCATGTATTTGCTGTATTCTGGCTGCGTCTCTCAGGAGAGATCTACATCTGGTTCCTGTTGGCCTGCACTTCTTTGCTTCATCCATCTTGTCTAATTGGGTGTCTGTATATGTATGGGCCACATGTGGGGCAGGCTCTGAATGGGTGTTCCTTCTGCCTCTGTTTTAATCTTTGCCTCCCTATTCCCTGCCAAGGGTATTCTTGTTCCCCTTCTAAAGAAGGAGAGAAGCATTCACATTTTGATCATCCTTCTTGAGTTTCATGTGTTCTGTGCATCTAGGGCAATTCAAGCATTTGGACTAATAGCACTTAGCAATTAGTGCATACCATGTGTGTTCTTCTGTGATTGAGTTACCTCACTCAGGATGATATTTTCCAGATCCATCCATTTGCCTATGAATTTCATAAAGTCATTGTTTTTGATAGCTGAGTAATATTCCATTGTGTAGATGTACCACATTTTCTGTATCCATTCCTCTATTGTAGGGCATCTGGGTTCTTTCCAGCTTCTGGCTATTACAAATAAGGCTGCTATGAACATAGTGGAGCACGTGTCTTTGTTATATGTTGGGGCATCTTTTGGGTATATGCCTAAGAGAGGTATAGCTGGGTCCTCAGATAGTTCAATGTCCAATTTTCTGAGGAACCTCCAGACTGATTTCCAGAATGGTTGTACCAGTCTGCAATCCCACCAACAATGGAGGAGTGTTCCTCTTTCTCCACATCCTCGCCAGCATTTGCTGTCATCTGAGTTTTTGATCTTAGCCATTCTCACTGGTGTGAGGTGAAATCTATTTCTTTTTTTTTTTTTTATTAACTTGAGTATTTCTTATATACATTTCAAGTGTTATTCCCTTTCCCGGTTTCCGGGCAAAATCCCCCTCCCCCCTCCCCTTCCTTATGGGTGTTCCCCTCCCAACCCTCCCCCCATTGCCGCCCTCCCCCCATAGTCTAGTTCACTGGGGGTTCAGTCTTAGCAGGACCCAGGGCTTCCCCTTCCACTGGGGCTCTTACTAGGATATTCATTGCTACCTATGGGGTCAGAGTCCAGGGTCAGTCCATATATAGTCTTTAGGTAGTGGCTTAGTCCCTGGAAGCTCTGGTTGCTTGACATTGTTGTACTTTTGGGGTCTCGAGCCCCTTCAAGCTCTTCCAGTTCTTTCTCTGATTCCTTCAACGGGGGACCTATTCTCAGCTCAGTGGTTTGCTGCTGGCATTCGCCTCTGTATTTGCTGTATTCTGGCTGTGTCTCTCAGGAGCGATCTACATCCGGCTCCTGTCGGTCTGCACTTCTTTGCTTCATCCATCTTGTCCAATTGGGTGGCTGTATATGTATGGGCCACCTGTGGGGCAGGCTCTGAATGGGTGTTCCTTCAGTCTCTGTTTTAATCTTTGCCTCTCCCTTCCCAGCCAAGGGTATTCTTTTTCCTCATTTAAAGAAGGAGTGAAGCATTCACATTTTGATCATCCGTCTTGAGTTTCGTTTGTTCTAGGGATCTAGGGTAATTCAAGCATTTGGGCTAATAGCCACTTATCAATGAGTGCATACCATGTATGTCTTTCTGTGATTGGGTTAGCTCACTCAGGATGATATTTTCCAGTTCCAACCATTTGCCTACGAATTTCATAGACTCGTTGTTTTTGATAGCTGAGTAATATTCCATTGTGTAGATGTACCACATTTTCTGTATCCATTCCTCTGTTGAAGGGCATCTCGGTTCTTTCCAGCTTCTGGCTATTATAAATAAGGCTGCGATGAACATAGTGGAGCACGTGTCTCTTTTATATGTTGAGGCATCTTTTGGGTATATGCCCAAGAGAGGTATAGCTGGA
The DNA here is from genome assembly GCF_021556685.1 of Rattus norvegicus. Taxonomy (NCBI): domain Eukaryota; kingdom Metazoa; phylum Chordata; class Mammalia; order Rodentia; family Muridae; genus Rattus; species Rattus norvegicus. Next base: position 131,208,077 of record NC_141538.1, read on the forward strand.
TCCTCAGGCAGTTCAATGTCCAATTTTCTGAGGAACCTCCAGACTGATTTCCAGAATGGTTTTACCAGTCTGCAATCCCACCAACAATGGAGGAGTGTTCCTCTTTCTCCACATCCTCGCCAGCATCTGCTGTCACCTGAGTTTTTGATCTTAGCCATTCTCACTGGTGTGAGGTGAAATCTCAGGGTTGTTTTGATTTGCATTTCCCTTATGACTAAAGATGTTGAACATTTCTTTAGGTGTTTCTCAGCCATTCGGCATTCCTCAGCTGTGAATTCTTTGTTTAGCTCTGAACCCCATTTTTTAATAGGGTTATTTGTTTCCCTGCGGTCTAACTTCTTGAGTTCTTTGTATATTTTGGATATAAGGCCTCTATCTGTTGTAGGATTGGTAAAGATCTTTTCCCAATCTCTTGGTTGCCGTTTTGTCCTAACCACCGTGTCCTTTGCCTTACAGAAGCTTTGCAGTTTTATGAGATCCCATTTGTCGATTCTTGATCTTAGAGCATAAGCCATTGGTGTTTTGTTCAGGAAATTGTTTTCCAGTGCCCATGTGTTCCAGATGCTTCCCTAGTTTTTCTTCTATTAGTTTGAGTGTGTCTGGTTTGATGTGGAGGTCCTTGATCCACTTGGACTTAAGCTTTGTACAGGGTGATAAGCATGGATCGATCTGCATTCTTCTACATGTTGCCCTCCAGTTGAACCAGCACCATTTGCTGAAAATGCTATCTTTTTTCCATTGGATGGTTTTGGCTCCTTTGTCAAAAATCAAGTGACCATAGGTGTGTGGGTTCATTTCTGGGTCTTCAATTCTATTCCATTGGTCTATCTGTCTGTCTCTGTACCAATACCATGCAGTTTTTATCACTATTGCTCTGTAATACTGCTTGAGTTCAGGGATAGTGATTCCCCCTGAAGTCCTTTTATTGTTGAGGATAGCTTTAGCTATCCTGGGTTTTTTGTTATTCCAGATGAATTTGCAAATTGTTCTGTCTAACTCTTTGAAGAATTGGATTGGTATTTCGATGGGGATTGCATTGAATCTGTAGATTGCTTTTGGTAAAATGGCCATTTTTACTATATTAATCCTGCCAATCCATGAGCATGGGAGATCTTTCCATCTTCTGAGGTCTTCCTCAATTTCTTTCCTCAGTGTCTTGAAGTTCTTATTGTACAGATCTTTTACTTGCTTGGTTAAAGTCACACCGAGGTACTTTATATTATTTGGGTCTATTATGAAGGGTGTCGTTTCCCTAATTTCTTTCTCGGCTTGTTTCTCTTTTGTATAGAGGAAGGCAACTGATTTATTTGAGTTAATTTTATACCCAGCCACTTTGCTGAAGTTGTTTATCAGCTTTAGTAGTTCTCTGGTGGAACTTTTGGGATCACTTAAATATACTATCATATCATCTGCAAATAGTGATATTTTGACTTCTTCTTTTCCGATCTGTATCCCCTTGACATCCTTTTGTTGTCTGATTGCTCTGGCTAGAACTTCAAGAACTATATTGAATAAGTAGGGAGAGAGTGGGCAGCCTTGTCTAGTCCCTGATTTTAGTGGGATTGCTTCAAGTTTCTCTCCATTTAGTTTAATGTTAGCAACTGGTTTGCTGTATATGGCTTTTACCATGTTCAGGTATGGGCCTTGAATTCCTATTCTTTCCAGGACTTTTATCATGAAGGGGTGTTGAATTTTGTCAAATGCTTTCTCAGCATCTAATGAAATGATCATGTGGTTTTGTTCTTTCAGTTTGTTTATATAATGGATCACGTTGATGGTTTTCCGTATATTAAACCATCCCTGCATGCCTGGGATGAAGCCTACTTGATCATGGTGGATGATTGTTTTGATGTGCTCTTGGATTCGGTTTGCCAGAATTTTGTTGAGTATTTTTGCGTCGATATTCATAAGGGAAATTGGTCTGAAGTTCTCTTTCTTTGTTGTGTCTTTGTGTGGTTTAGGTATAAGAGTAATTGTGGCTTCGTAGAAGGTATTCGGTAGTGATCCATCTGTTTCAATTTTGTGGAATAGTTTGGATAATATTGGTATGAGGTCTTCTATGAAGGTTTGATAGAATTCTGCACTAAACCCGTCTGGACCTGGGCTCTTTTTGGTTGGGAGACCTTTAATGACTGCTTTATTTCCTTAGGAGTTTTGGGGTTGTTTAACTGGTTTATCTGTTCCTGATTTAACTTCGGTACCTGGTATCTGTCTAGGAAATTGTCCATTTCCTGAAGATTTTCAAGTTTTGTTGAATATAGGTTTTTGTAGTAAGATCTGATGATTTTTTTAATTTCCTCTGAATCTGTTGTTATGTCTCCCTTTTCATTTCTGATTTTGTTAATTTGGACGCACTCTCTGTGTCCTCTCGTTAGTCTGGCTAAGGGTTTATCTATCTTGTTGATTTTCTCAAAGAACCAACTTTTGGTTCTGTTGATTCTTTCTATGGTCCTTTTTGTTTCTACTTGGTTGATTTCAGCTCTGAGTTTGATTATTTCCTGCCTTCTACTCCTCCTGGGTGCATTTGCTTCTTTTTGTTCTAGATCTTTTAGGTGTGCTGTCAAGCTGCTGACATATGCTCTTTCCTGTTTCTTTCTGCAGGCACTCAGCGCTATGAGTTTTCCTCTTAGCACAGCTTTCATTGTGTCCCATAAGTTTGGGTATGTTGTACCTTCATTTTCATTAAATTCTAAAAAGTTTTTAATTTCTTTCTTTATTTCTTCCTTGACCAGGTTATCATTGAGTAGAGCATTGTTCAATTTCCAAGTATATGTGGACATTCTTCCTTGATTGTTATTGAAGACCAGTTTTAGGCCGTGGTGGTCCGATAGCACGCATGGGATTATTTCTATCTTTCTGTACCTGTTGAGGCCCGTTTTTTGACCAATTATATGGTCAATTTTGGAGAAAGTACCATGAGGAGCTGAGAAGAAGGTATATCCTTTTGCTTTAGGATAGAATGTTCTATAAATATCCGTTAGGTCCATTTGGCTCATGACTTCTCTTAGTCTGTCTACATCTCTGTTTAATTTCTGTTTCCATGATCTGTCCATTGATGAGAGTGGGGTGTTGAAATCTCCCACTATTATTGTGTGAGGTCCAATGTGTGTTTTGAGCTTTAGTAAGGTTTCTTTTACATATGTAGGTGCCCTTGTATTTGGGGCATAGATATTTAGGATTGAGAGTTCATCTTGGTGGATTTTTCCTTTGATGAATATGTAGTGTCCTTCCTTATCTTTTTTGATGACTTTTAGTTGAAAATTCATTTTATTTGATATTAGAATGGCTACTCCAGCTTGCTTCTTCTGACCATTTGCTTGGAAAGTTGTTTTCCAGCCTTTCACTCTGAGGTAGTGTCTGTCTTTGTCTCTGAGGTGTGTTTCCTGTAGGCAGCAGAATGCAGGGTCCTCGTTGCGTATCCAGTTTGTTAATCTATTTCTTTTTTTTGGGGAGTCGAGGCCATTGATGTTGAGAGATATTAAGGAATAGTGGTTATTGCTTCCCGTTATATTCATATTTGGATGTGAGGTTATGTTTGTGTGCTTTCATTCTCTTTGTTTTGTTGCCAAGACGATTAGTTTCTTGCTTCTCCTAGGGTATAGCTTGCCTCCTTATGTTCGGCTTTACCGTTTATTATCCTTTGTAGTGCTGGATTTGTAGAAAGATATTGTGTAAATTTGGTTTTGTCATGGAATATCTTGGTTTCTCCATCTATGTTAATTGAGAGTTTTGCAGGATACAGTAACCGGGGCTGGCATTTGTGTTCTCTTAGGGTCTGTATGACATCAGTCCAGGATCTTCTGGCCTTCATAGTTTCTGGCGAGAAGTCTGGTGTTTTTCTGATAGGTCTGCCTTTATATGTTACTTGACCTTTTTCCCTTACTGCTTTTAATATTCTTTCTTTATTTTGTGCATTTGGTGTTTTGACTATCATGTGACGGGAGGTGTTTCTTTTCTGGTCCAATCTATTTGGAGTTCTGTAGGCATCTTGTATGCCTATGGGTATCTCTTTTTTTAGGTTAGGGAAGTTTTCTTCTATGATTTTGTTGAAGATATTTACTGGTCCTTTGAGCTGGGAGTCTTCACTCTCTTCTATACCTATTATCCTTAGGTTTGATCTTCTCATTGAGTCCTGGATTTCCTGTATGTTTTGGACCAGTAGCTTTTTCCGCTTTACATTATCTTTGACAGTTGAGTCAATGATTTCTATGGAATCTTCTGCTCCTGAGATTCTCTCTTCCATCTCTTGAATTCTGTTGGTGAGGCTTGTATCTACAGCTCCTTGTCTCTTCTTTTGGTTTTCTATATTCAGGGTTGTTTCCATGTGTTCTTTCTTGATTGCTTCTATTTCCATTTTTAATTCCTTCAACTGTTTGATTGTGTTTTCCTGGAATTCTTTCAGGGATTTTTGCGATTCCTCTCCGTAGGCTTCTACTTGTTTATTAATGTTTTCCTGTGTTTCCCTAAGTGTGTTCATGTCTTTCTTGAAGTCCTCCAGCATCATGATCAAATATGATTTTGAAACTAGATCTTGCTTTTCTGGTGTGTTTGGATATTCCATGTTTGTTTTGGTGGGAGAATTGGGCTCCGATGATGGCATGTAGTCTTGGTTTCTGTTGCTTGGGTTCCTGTGCTTGCCTCTTGCCATCAGATTATCTCTAGTGTTACTTTGTTCTGCTATTTCTGACAGTGGCTAGACTGTCCTATAAGCCTGTGTGTCAGGAGTGCTGTAGACCTTTTTTCCTCTCTTTCAGTCAGTTATGGGGACAGAGTGTTCTGCTTTCGGGCGTGTAGTTTTTCCTCTCTACAGGTCTTCAGCTGTTCCTGTGGGCCTGTGTCTTGAGTTCACCAGGCAGCTTTCTTGCAGCAGACAAGTTGGTCTTACCTGTGTTCCCGAGGCTCAAGTTTGCTCGCGGGGTGCTGCCCAAGGGCTCTCTGCGGCGGCAGCAACCAGGAAGACCTGTGCCGCCCCTTCCGGGAGCTTCAGTGTACCAGGGTTCCAGATGGCCTTTGGTGTTTTCCTCTGGCGTCCGAGATGTATGTACAGAGAGCAGTCTCTTCTGGTTTCCCAGGTTTGTCTGCCTCTCTGAAGGTTCAGCTCTCCCTCCCACGGGATTTGGGTGCAGAGAACTGTTTATCCGGTCTGTTTCCCTCAGGTTCCAGGGGTGTCTCAGGCAGGGGTCCTGCCGCTCCTGGGCCCTCCCCCACGGGAGCCCAGAGGCCTTATACAGTTTCCTCTTGGGCCAGGGATGTGGGCAGGTGTGGGCAGTGTTGGTGGTCTCTTCCGCTCTGCAGCCTCAGGAGTGCCCACCTGACCAGGTGGTTGGGTCTCTTTCCCACAGGGTCTGGGAGCAGAGAGCTTCTGCGGGCCGGGATCCGCGGGCGTGGGACCTCCGGCAAACACAGGACGTGCCCGGTCCTAGATGAACTCTGCCTCTGTGTGTCCCGATCTCCGTCATCCTTCTTCTTGAGCTTCATGTGATCTGTGCATTGTATCATGGGAACTCTGAGCGTTTCGGCTAATATCCACTTATCAGTGAGTGCATACCATGTGTGATTTTTTGTTTTTGGATTACCTCACTCAGGATGATATTTTCTAGTTCCACCTATTTACCTATGAATTTCAAGAAGTCATTGTTTTTAATAGGTGAGTAGTACTCCATTGTATAAATGCAACACATTTTTGTATCCATTCTTATGTTGAGGGACATATGGGTTCTTTTCAGCTTCTGGCTATTATAAATGAGGCTGCCATGAACATAGTGGAGCATGTGTCCTTGTTATATATTGGAGCACCTTTTGTGTACCCAGGAGTGGTATAGCTGGGTCCTCAGGTAATACTATATTCAATTTTCTGAGGAACCTCAAGACTGATTTCCAGAGTGGTTGTACCAGTGTGCAATCCCACCAACAATGGAGGAGTGTTCCTCTTTCTCCACATCCTCACCAGCATCTGTTCTCACCTGAGTTTTTGAATTTAGCCATTCTCACTGGTGTGAGGTGAAATCTCAGGGTTGTTTTGATTTACATTTCCCTAATGACTAAAGCTATTAAATATTTCTTTAGGTGTTTCTTGACCATTCAATATTCCCCAATTGAGAATTCTTTGTTTAGCTCTGTACCCCATTTTTAATAGGGTTATTTGATTCTCAGGAGTTTAACTTCTTGAGTTTTTAATATATATTAGATATTAGCCTTCTATCAGATGTAGAATTGGTATAGACCTTTTCCCATCTGTTGGTTGCCATTTTGTCCTAACAACAGTGTCCTTTGCCTTACAGAAGCTTTGCAATTTTATGAGGTCCCAACTGTCAGGTCTTGATCTTAGAGCATAACCCATTGGTGTTTGGTTCAGGAAAATTTCCCCAGTGCCCATGTGTTCAAGGCTCTTCCCCACTTTTTCTTCTGTTAGTTTCAGTGTATCTGGTTTTATGTGGAAGCCCTTGATCCACTTGGACTTAAGCTAAAGAAATACTCCTCAGCTATTAAAAACTACGACTTTACGAAATTCATAGGCAAACGGCAGGAACTTGAAAATATCATCCTGAGTGAATTAACTCAGGCACAGAATAATACACATGGTATGCACTCATTGATAAGTGGCTATTAGCCCAAATGCTTGAATTACCCTAGATGCACAGAACACATGAAACTCAAGAAGGATGACCAAAATGTGAATGCTTCACTCCTTGTTTAAAAGGGGAACACGAATACCCTTGGGAGGAAATAGGGAGGCAAAGTGTAGAACAGAGGCAAAAGGAACACCCATTCAGAGTCTCTCCCACATGTAGTCCATACATACACAGCCTCCAAACTAGATAAGATGGATGAAGCAAAGAAGTGCAAGCTGACAGGAACCTTATGTTGATCTCTCCTGCGAGACACAGCCAGAATACAGCAAATACATAGGCGATTGCCAGCAGCAAACCACTGAATTGAGATTGGAACCCCTGTTGAAGGAGTCAAAGAAAGGACTGGAAGAGCTTGAAGGGGCTTGAGACCCCATATGAACAACAATGCCAACCAACCAGAGCTTCCAGGGACTAAGCCACTACTGAAAGACTATACATGGACTGACCCTGGGCTCCAACTGCATAGGTAGCAATGAATAGCCTAGTAAGAGCACCAGTGGAAGGGGAAGCCCTTGGTCCTGCCAAGACTAAATCCTCAGTAAATGTGATTGTTGGGGGGAGGGTGGTAATGGGGGGAGGATGGGGAGCAGAACACCCATATGGAGGTGTAGTGGGAGGGTTTAGGGGGATGCTGGGGGGAAAATGGGGAAAGGGAATAACAATCGAAATGTAAATAAGAAGTACCCAAGTTAATAAAGATGGGAGAAAAAAAAGAATGTATTGTTTGGCATTCTTCTACATGCTGACCTCCAGTTGCACCAGCACCATTTACTGAAAAGGCTATCTTTTTTCCACTGGATGGTTTTAGCTCCTTTGTCAAAGATCAAGTGACCATAGGTGTGTGGGTTCATTTCTGGGTCTTCAATTCTATTCCACTGATCTACCTGCCCGTCTCTGTACCAATACCATACAGTTTTTATCATTATTGCTTTGTAATACTGCTTCATTTCAGGGATAGTGATTATCACCCTTATAGTAGTTTCTAACACCCTCAGTACTTATCTAGCTTACAGTTTTTTAGTTGAATGACTTTGAAACATTTTTATTTTTCTCATTTTACAGCATTAAAATTTTTGGATTAAATAATTTATATAAGGTTATACAACAGTAAACTCCAAAGCTCAAATTCAGCTGTGTTGCTTATATGTTTACATTAGAAACTCTGTCAACTTTGTTCATATAACATAAATATTTGTTTGATTTATAGTTTACATATACAGTTGTTTTATTTATTAAAACTACCTACTACAGGAGTTTGCTTAATTAACCTCTTTCGTTATTTGCACAATTTGTAGTAAAGATAGTTTTTTCTTTTTTTTTTTTTGGGTTCTTTTTTTTTTTTTTTTTTTTTTTTTTTTTGGAGCTGGGGACCGAACCCAGGGCCTTGTGCTTCCTAGGCAAGCGCTCTACCACTGAGCTAAATCCCCAACCCCAAGATAGTTTTTTCTTAACAAATCCCTCATCCCCACATGTGCACATCATCCCGCATTATTAGCATCCTGCATCTGGTACTACGTTCATTACAACTAGTAAGCTGTGCCACTAGGTCATTGTCATGGACCATTATTTATTTACAAAACTTTTCATAATTTCTTTTGTATATTTTTGGTTGGACAAATTTATAATACATGAACTCAGCATTTCTAAAAATATTCTGTTCTAAGTTCTCATCTATTTCAACACCCCTGCTTATTAATATTTTGGTTTTTTTTTAGGTAATTGTCATCAATCTTGTTTATTCTTTCCAGGAATAAATTCTTTGTTTAATTGATTCTTTGGGTAGTTTTTCTTTCATTTAATTAATTTCCTTCCTGATCTTTATTATTTCTTTTATATTCTAATGATTCTTTTGATTGGTTTGATCTATATCTCTCACTCTGTACCACAATAAATTAAAATGAGCATAATCATAAGAAAGGACTTACAGAATACAGAATACATTCTAATACATATATATATAATATATATAAAATATATATATATATATATATATATTTCAACAACCCAATACACAGTAATCGAACAATACTGTCAGTTGTCAAAGGAAATAAATGGTTCTCAAAAATTATTTAGAAATAGCCAAGAAAAACATTGAAAGATGCTCTTCATTTGTATCTACTAAGAATGTATAAATTAAAACACTAGTATTCTATTTCACTCTATACAGAATGTCTATCTTTAAGAGAACAACAATGAAAGCTGAGGAGACTCTCTTATAAACTGTTGATGGGTATCTACATTAGTTCAGACCCAATGGATATCTGTATGGAAGTGCCTCAGAAAACTAGATAGAGATATATACAGTAACCTAGCTTTAACCCTCAGAAATACTTGCATATATATAGTATATATGCAAGATATAGTATCATATATAGTATATATGCATAGATATAGTATCATCTTGAATAAAAGCTAAGTTCTAGAAGCAGTCAGAATTGGTACCTAGAGAGAGAATAAAGATAGTGCATATATGCACAATGAAGGAACAGTTGGAACCAGGGAGAAAACAGCATGGAGAGGTGCATATGGTCAAAGTAGACGATATAGTTGTATGAAAATGTCTTTGTTTATATCACAGTGTTCAATGAATATTACTAGGAAAGTTTATACAAATTTTCAGAAGAAAAATTAAGGTAATGAGCATTTCTTTTTTTTTTTTTATTAACTTGAGTATTTCTTATTTACATTTCGAATGTTATTCCCTTTCCCGGTTTCCGGGCAAACATCCCCCTAACCCCTCCCCTCCCCCTCTATAGAGGTGTTCCCCTCCCCATCCTCCCCCCAGTACCGCCCTCCCCCCAACAATTACATTCACTCGGGGTTCAGTCTTGGCAGGACCAAAGGCTTCCCCTTCCACTGGTGCTCTTACTAGGCCATTCATTGCTAACTATGAGGTTGGAGCCCAGGGTCAGTCCATGTATAGTCTTTGGGTAGTGACTTAGTCCCTGGAAGCTCTGGTTGGTTGGCATTGTTGTTCATATGGGGTCTCGAACCCCTTCAAGCTCTTTCAGTCCTTTCTCTAATTCCTTCAATGGGGGTCCCGTTCTCAGTTCAGTGGTTTGCTGCTGGCATTTGCCCATGTATTTGCTGTATTCTGGCTGCGTCTCTCAGGAGAGATCTACATCTGGTTCCTGTTGGCCTGCACTTCTTTGCTTCATCCATCTTGTCTAATTGGGTGTCTGTATATGTATGGGCCACATGTGGGGCAGGCTCTGAATGGGTGTTCCTTCTGCCTCTGTTTTAATCTTTGCCTCCCTATTCCCTGCCAAGGGTATTCTTGTTCCCCTTCTAAAGAAGGAGAGAAGCATTCACATTTTGATCATCCTTCTTGAGTTTCATGTGTTCTGTGCATCTAGGGCAATTCAAGCATTTGGACTAATAGCACTTAGCAATTAGTGCATACCATGTGTGTTCTTCTGTGATTGAGTTACCTCACTCAGGATGATATTTTCCAGATCCATCCATTTGCCTATGAATTTCATAAAGTCATTGTTTTTGATAGCTGAGTAATATTCCATTGTGTAGATGTACCACATTTTCTGTATCCATTCCTCTATTGTAGGGCATCTGGGTTCTTTCCAGCTTCTGGCTATTACAAATAAGGCTGCTATGAACATAGTGGAGCACGTGTCTTTGTTATATGTTGGGGCATCTTTTGGGTATATGCCTAAGAGAGGTATAGCTGGGTCCTCAGATAGTTCAATGTCCAATTTTCTGAGGAACCTCCAGACTGATTTCCAGAATGGTTGTACCAGTCTGCAATCCCACCAACAATGGAGGAGTGTTCCTCTTTCTCCACATCCTCGCCAGCATTTGCTGTCATCTGAGTTTTTGATCTTAGCCATTCTCACTGGTGTGAGGTGAAATCTATTTCTTTTTTTTTTTTTTATTAACTTGAGTATTTCTTATATACATTTCAAGTGTTATTCCCTTTCCCGGTTTCCGGGCAAAATCCCCCTCCCCCCTCCCCTTCCTTATGGGTGTTCCCCTCCCAACCCTCCCCCCATTGCCGCCCTCCCCCCATAGTCTAGTTCACTGGGGGTTCAGTCTTAGCAGGACCCAGGGCTTCCCCTTCCACTGGGGCTCTTACTAGGATATTCATTGCTACCTATGGGGTCAGAGTCCAGGGTCAGTCCATATATAGTCTTTAGGTAGTGGCTTAGTCCCTGGAAGCTCTGGTTGCTTGACATTGTTGTACTTTTGGGGTCTCGAGCCCCTTCAAGCTCTTCCAGTTCTTTCTCTGATTCCTTCAACGGGGGACCTATTCTCAGCTCAGTGGTTTGCTGCTGGCATTCGCCTCTGTATTTGCTGTATTCTGGCTGTGTCTCTCAGGAGCGATCTACATCCGGCTCCTGTCGGTCTGCACTTCTTTGCTTCATCCATCTTGTCCAATTGGGTGGCTGTATATGTATGGGCCACCTGTGGGGCAGGCTCTGAATGGGTGTTCCTTCAGTCTCTGTTTTAATCTTTGCCTCTCCCTTCCCAGCCAAGGGTATTCTTTTTCCTCATTTAAAGAAGGAGTGAAGCATTCACATTTTGATCATCCGTCTTGAGTTTCGTTTGTTCTAGGGATCTAGGGTAATTCAAGCATTTGGGCTAATAGCCACTTATCAATGAGTGCATACCATGTATGTCTTTCTGTGATTGGGTTAGCTCACTCAGGATGATATTTTCCAGTTCCAACCATTTGCCTACGAATTTCATAGACTCGTTGTTTTTGATAGCTGAGTAATATTCCATTGTGTAGATGTACCACATTTTCTGTATCCATTCCTCTGTTGAAGGGCATCTCGGTTCTTTCCAGCTTCTGGCTATTATAAATAAGGCTGCGATGAACATAGTGGAGCACATGTCTCTTTTATATGTTGAGGCATCTTTTGGGTATATGCCCAAGAGAGGTATAGCTGGATCCTCAGGCAGTTCAATGTCCAATTTTCTGAGGAACCTCCAGACTGATTTCCAGAATGGTTTTACCAGTCTGCAATCCCACCAACAATGGAGGAGTGTTCCTCTTTCTCCACATCCTCGCCAGCATCTGCTGTCACCTGAGTTTTTGATCTTAGCCATTCTCACTGGTGTGAGGTGAAATCTCAGGGTTGTTTTGATTTGCATTTCCCTTATGACTAAAGATGTTGAACATTTCTTTAGGTGTTTCTCAGCCATTCGGCATTCCTCAGCTGTGAATTCTTTGTTTAGCTCTGAACCCCATTTTTTAATAGGGTTATTTGTTTCCCTGCGGTCTAACTTCTTGAGTTCTTTGTATATTTTGGATATAAGGCCTCTATCTGTTGTAGGATTGGTAAAGATCTTTTCCCAATCTCTTGGTTGCCGTTTTGTCCTAACCACCGTGTCCTTTGCCTTACAGAAGCTTTGCAGTTTTATGAGATCCCATTTGTCGATTCTTGATCTTAGAGCATAAGCCATTGGTGTTTTGTTCAGGAAATTGTTTTCCAGTGCCCATGTGTTCCAGATGCTTCCCTAGTTTTTCTTCTATTAGTTTGAGTGTGTCTGGTTTGATGTGGAGGTCCTTGATCCACTTGGACTTAAGCTTTGTACAGGGTGATAAGCATGGATCGATCTGCATTCTTCTACATGTTGCCCTCCAGTTGAACCAGCACCATTTGCTGAAAATGCTATCTTTTTTCCATTGGATGGTTTTGGCTCCTTTGTCAAAAATCAAGTGACCATAGGTGTGTGGGTTCATTTCTGGGTCTTCAATTCTATTCCATTGGTCTATCTGTCTGTCTCTGTACCAATACCATGCAGTTTTTATCACTATTGCTCTGTAATACTGCTTGAGTTCAGGGATAGTGATTCCCCCTGAAGTCCTTTTATTGTTGAGGATAGCTTTAGCTATCCTGGGTTTTTTGTTATTCCAGATGAATTTGCAAATTGTTCTGTCTAACTCTTTGAAGAATTGGATTGGTATTTCGATGGGGATTGCATTGAATCTGTAGATTGCTTTTGGTAAAATGGCCATTTTTACTATATTAATCCTGCCAATCCATGAGCATGGGAGATCTTTCCATCTTCTGAGGTCTTCCTCAATTTCTTTCCTCAGTGTCTTGAAGTTCTTATTGTACAGATCTTTTACTTGCTTGGTTAAAGTCACACCGAGGTACTTTATATTATTTGGGTCTATTATGAAGGGTGTCGTTTCCCTAATTTCTTTCTCGGCTTGTTTCTCTTTTGTATAGAGGAAGGCAACTGATTTATTTGAGTTAATTTTATACCCAGCCACTTTGCTGAAGTTGTTTATCAGCTTTAGTAGTTCTCTGGTGGAACTTTTGGGATCACTTAAATATACTATCATATCATCTGCAAATAGTGATATTTTGACTTCTTCTTTTCCGATCTGTATCCCCTTGACATCCTTTTGTTGTCTGATTGCTCTGGCTAGAACTTCAAGAACTATATTGAATAAGTAGGGAGAGAGTGGGCAGCCTTGTCTAGTCCCTGATTTTAGTGGGATTGCTTCAAGTTTCTCTCCATTTAGTTTAATGTTAGCAACTGGTTTGCTGTATATGGCTTTTACCATGTTCAGGTATGGGCCTTGAATTCCTATTCTTTCCAGGACTTTTATCATGAAGGGGTGTTGAATTTTGTCAAATGCTTTCTCAGCATCTAATGAAATGATCATGTGGTTTTGTTCTTTCAGTTTGTTTATATAATGGATCACGTTGATGGTTTTCCGTATATTAAACCATCCCTGCATGCCTGGGATGAAGCCTACTTGATCATGGTGGATGATTGTTTTGATGTGCTCTTGGATTCGGTTTGCCAGAATTTTGTTGAGTATTTTTGCGTCGATATTCATAAGGGAAATTGGTCTGAAGTTCTCTTTCTTTGTTGTGTCTTTGTGTGGTTTAGGTATAAGAGTAATTGTGGCTTCGTAGAAGGTATTCGGTAGTGATCCATCTGTTTCAATTTTGTGGAATAGTTTGGATAATATTGGTATGAGGTCTTCTATGAAGGTTTGATAGAATTCTGCACTAAACCCGTCTGGACCTGGGCTCTTTTTGGTTGGGAGACCTTTAATGACTGCTTTATTTCCTTAGGAGTTTTGGGGTTGTTTAACTGGTTTATCTGTTCCTGATTTAACTTCGGTACCTGGTATCTGTCTAGGAAATTGTCCATTTCCTGAAGATTTTCAAGTTTTGTTGAATATAGGTTTTTGTAGTAAGATCTGATGATTTTTTTAATTTCCTCTGAATCTGTTGTTATGTCTCCCTTTTCATTTCTGATTTTGTTAATTTGGACGCACTCTCTGTGTCCTCTCGTTAGTCTGGCTAAGGGTTTATCTATCTTGTTGATTTTCTCAAAGAACCAACTTTTGGTTCTGTTGATTCTTTCTATGGTCCTTTTTGTTTCTACTTGGTTGATTTCAGCTCTGAGTTTGATTATTTCCTGCCTTCTACTCCTCCTGGGTGCATTTGCTTCTTTTTGTTCTAGATCTTTTAGGTGTGCTGTCAAGCTGCTGACATATGCTCTTTCCTGTTTCTTTCTGCAGGCACTCAGCGCTATGAGTTTTCCTCTTAGCACAGCTTTCATTGTGTCCCATAAGTTTGGGTATGTTGTACCTTCATTTTCATTAAATTCTAAAAAGTTTTTAATTTCTTTCTTTATTTCTTCCTTGACCAGGTTATCATTGAGTAGAGCATTGTTCAATTTCCAAGTATATGTGGACATTCTTCCTTGATTGTTATTGAAGACCAGTTTTAGGCCGTGGTGGTCCGATAGCACGCATGGGATTATTTCTATCTTTCTGTACCTGTTGAGGCCCGTTTTTTGACCAATTATATGGTCAATTTTGGAGAAAGTACCATGAGGAGCTGAGAAGAAGGTATATCCTTTTGCTTTAGGATAGAATGTTCTATAAATATCCGTTAGGTCCATTTGGCTCATGACTTCTCTTAGTCTGTCTACATCTCTGTTTAATTTCTGTTTCCATGATCTGTCCATTGATGAGAGTGGGGTGTTGAAATCTCCCACTATTATTGTGTGAGGTCCAATGTGTGTTTTGAGCTTTAGTAAGGTTTCTTTTACATATGTAGGTGCCCTTGTATTTGGGGCATAGATATTTAGGATTGAGAGTTCATCTTGGTGGATTTTTCCTTTGATGAATATGTAGTGTCCTTCCTTATCTTTTTTGATGACTTTTAGTTGAAAATTCATTTTATTTGATATTAGAATGGCTACTCCAGCTTGCTTCTTCTGACCATTTGCTTGGAAAGTTGTTTTCCAGCCTTTCACTCTGAGGTAGTGTCTGTCTTTGTCTCTGAGGTGTGTTTCCTGTAGGCAGCAGAATGCAGGGTCCTCGTTGCGTATCCAGTTTGTTAATCTATTTCTTTTTTTTGGGGAGTCGAGGCCATTGATGTTGAGAGATATTAAGGAATAGTGGTTATTGCTTCCCGTTATATTCATATTTGGATGTGAGGTTATGTTTGTGTGCTTTCATTCTCTTTGTTTTGTTGCCAAGACGATTAGTTTCTTGCTTCTCCTAGGGTATAGCTTGCCTCCTTATGTTCGGCTTTACCGTTTATTATCCTTTGTAGTGCTGGATTTGTAGAAAGATATTGTGTAAATTTGGTTTTGTCATGGAATATCTTGGTTTCTCCATCTATGTTAATTGAGAGTTTTGCAGGATACAGTAACCGGGGCTGGCATTTGTGTTCTCTTAGGGTCTGTATGACATCAGTCCAGGATCTTCTGGCCTTCATAGTTTCTGGCGAGAAGTCTGGTGTTTTTCTGATAGGTCTGCCTTTATATGTTACTTGACCTTTTTCCCTTACTGCTTTTAATATTCTTTCTTTATTTTGTGCATTTGGTGTTTTGACTATCATGTGACGGGAGGTGTTTCTTTTCTGGTCCAATCTATTTGGAGTTCTGTAGGCATCTTGTATGCCTATGGGTATCTCTTTTTTTAGGTTAGGGAAGTTTTCTTCTATGATTTTGTTGAAGATATTTACTGGTCCTTTGAGCTGGGAGTCTTCACTCTCTTCTATACCTATTATCCTTAGGTTTGATCTTCTCATTGAGTCCTGGATTTCCTGTATGTTTTGGACCAGTAGCTTTTTCCGCTTTACATTATCTTTGACAGTTGAGTCAATGATTTCTATGGAATCTTCTGCTCCTGAGATTCTCTCTTCCATCTCTTGAATTCTGTTGGTGAGGCTTGTATCTACAGCTCCTTGTCTCTTCTTTTGGTTTTCTATATTCAGGGTTGTTTCCATGTGTTCTTTCTTGATTGCTTCTATTTCCATTTTTAATTCCTTCAACTGTTTGATTGTGTTTTCCTGGAATTCTTTCAGGGATTTTTGCGATTCCTCTCCGTAGGCTTCTACTTGTTTATTAATGTTTTCCTGTGTTTCCCTAAGTGTGTTCATGTCTTTCTTGAAGTCCTCCAGCATCATGATCAAATATGATTTTGAAACTAGATCTTGCTTTTCTGGTGTGTTTGGATATTCCATGTTTGTTTTGGTGGGAGAATTGGGCTCCGATGATGGCATGTAGTCTTGGTTTCTGTTGCTTGGGTTCCTGTGCTTGCCTCTTGCCATCAGATTATCTCTAGTGTTACTTTGTTCTGCTATTTCTGACAGTGGCTAGACTGTCCTATAAGCCTGTGTGTCAGGAGTGCTGTAGACCTTTTTTCCTCTCTTTCAGTCAGTTATGGGGACAGAGTGTTCTGCTTTCGGGCGTGTAGTTTTTCCTCTCTACAGGTCTTCAGCTGTTCCTGTGGGCCTGTGTCTTGAGTTCACCAGGCAGCTTTCTTGCAGCAGACAAGTTGGTCTTACCTGTGTTCCCGAGGCTCAAGTTTGCTCGCGGGGTGCTGCCCAAGGGCTCTCTGCGGCGGCAGCAACCAGGAAGACCTGTGCCGCCCCTTCCGGGAGCTTCAGTGTACCAGGGTTCCAGATGGCCTTTGGTGTTTTCCTCTGGCGTCCGAGATGTATGTACAGAGAGCAGTCTCTTCTGGTTTCCCAGGTTTGTCTGCCTCTCTGAAGGTTCAGCTCTCCCTCCCACGGGATTTGGGTGCAGAGAACTGTTTATCCGGTCTGTTTCCCTCAGGTTCCAGGGGTGTCTCAGGCAGGGGTCCTGCCGCTCCTGGGCCCTCCCCCACGGGAGCCCAGAGGCCTTATACAGTTTCCTCTTGGGCCAGGGATGTGGGCAGGTGTGGGCAGTGTTGGTGGTCTCTTCCGCTCTGCAGCCTCAGGAGTGCCCACCTGACCAGGTGGTTGGGTCTCTTTCCCACAGGGTCTGGGAGCAGAGAGCTTCTGCGGGCCGGGATCCGCGGGCGTGGGACCTCCGGCAAACACAGGACGTGCCCGGTCCTAGATGAACTCTGCCTCTGTGTGTCCCGATCTCCGTCATCCTTCTTCTTGAGCTTCATGTGATCTGTGCATTGTATCATGGGAACTCTGAGCGTTTCGGCTAATATCCACTTATCAGTGAGTGCATACCATGTGTGATTTTTTGTTTTTGGATTACCTCACTCAGGATGATATTTTCTAGTTCCACCTATTTACCTATGAATTTCAAGAAGTCATTGTTTTTAATAGGTGAGTAGTACTCCATTGTATAAATGCAACACATTTTTGTATCCATTCTTATGTTGAGGGACATATGGGTTCTTTTCAGCTTCTGGCTATTATAAATGAGGCTGCCATGAACATAGTGGAGCATGTGTCCTTGTTATATATTGGAGCACCTTTTGTGTACCCAGGAGTGGTATAGCTGGGTCCTCAGGTAATACTATATTCAATTTTCTGAGGAACCTCAAGACTGATTTCCAGAGTGGTTGTACCAGTGTGCAATCCCACCAACAATGGAGGAGTGTTCCTCTTTCTCCACATCCTCACCAGCATCTGTTCTCACCTGAGTTTTTGAATTTAGCCATTCTCACTGGTGTGAGGTGAAATCTCAGGGTTGTTTTGATTTACATTTCCCTAATGACTAAAGCTATTAAATATTTCTTTAGGTGTTTCTTGACCATTCAATATTCCCCAATTGAGAATTCTTTGTTTAGCTCTGTACCCCATTTTTAATAGGGTTATTTGATTCTCAGGAGTTTAACTTCTTGAGTTTTTAATATATATTAGATATTAGCCTTCTATCAGATGTAGAATTGGTATAGACCTTTTCCCATCTGTTGGTTGCCATTTTGTCCTAACAACAGTGTCCTTTGCCTTACAGAAGCTTTGCAATTTTATGAGGTCCCAACTGTCAGGTCTTGATCTTAGAGCATAACCCATTGGTGTTTGGTTCAGGAAAATTTCCCCAGTGCCCATGTGTTCAAGGCTCTTCCCCACTTTTTCTTCTGTTAGTTTCAGTGTATCTGGTTTTATGTGGAAGCCCTTGATCCACTTGGACTTAAGCTAAAGAAATACTCCTCAGCTATTAAAAACTACGACTTTACGAAATTCATAGGCAAACGGCAGGAACTTGAAAATATCATCCTGAGTGAATTAACTCAGGCACAGAATAATACACATGGTATGCACTCATTGATAAGTGGCTATTAGCCCAAATGCTTGAATTACCCTAGATGCACAGAACACATGAAACTCAAGAAGGATGACCAAAATGTGAATGCTTCACTCCTTGTTTAAAAGGGGAACACGAATACCCTTGGGAGGAAATAGGGAGGCAAAGTGTAGAACAGAGGCAAAAGGAACACCCATTCAGAGTCTCTCCCACATGTAGTCCATACATACACAGCCTCCAAACTAGATAAGATGGATGAAGCAAAGAAGTGCAAGCTGACAGGAACCTTATGTTGATCTCTCCTGCGAGACACAGCCAGAATACAGCAAATACATAGGCGATTGCCAGCAGCAAACCACTGAATTGAGATTGGAACCCCTGTTGAAGGAGTCAAAGAAAGGACTGGAAGAGCTTGAAGGGGCTTGAGACCCCATATGAACAACAATGCCAACCAACCAGAGCTTCCAGGGACTAAGCCACTACTGAAAGACTATACATGGACTGACCCTGGGCTCCAACTGCATAGGTAGCAATGAATAGCCTAGTAAGAGCACCAGTGGAAGGGGAAGCCCTTGGTCCTGCCAAGACTAAATCCTCAGTAAATGTGATTGTTGGGGGGAGGGTGGTAATGGGGGGAGGATGGGGAGCAGAACACCCATATGGAGGTGTAGTGGGAGGGTTTAGGGGGATGCTGGGGGGAAAATGGGGAAAGGGAATAACAATCGAAATGTAAATAAGAAGTACCCAAGTTAATAAAGATGGGAGAAAAAAAAGAATGTATTGTTTGGCATTCTTCTACATGCTGACCTCCAGTTGCACCAGCACCATTTACTGAAAGGCTATCTTTTTTCCACTGGATGGTTTTAGCTCCTTTGTCAAAGATCAAGTGACCATAGGTGTGTGGGTTCATTTCTGGGTCTTCAATTCTATTCCACTGATCTACCTGCCCGTCTCTGTACCAATACCATACAGTTTTTATCATTATTGCTTTGTAATACTGCTTCATTTCAGGGATAGTGATTATCACCCTTATAGTAGTTTCTAACACCCTCAGTACTTATCTAGCTTACAGTTTTTTAGTTGAATGACTTTGAAACATTTTTATTTTTCTCATTTTACAGCATTAAAATTTTTGGATTAAATAATTTATATAAGGTTATACAACAGTAAACTCCAAAGCTCAAATTCAGCTGTGTTGCTTATATGTTTACATTAGAAACTCTGTCAACTTTGTTCATATAACATAAATATTTGTTTGATTTATAGTTTACATATACAGTTGTTTTATTTATTAAAACTACCTACTACAGGAGTTTGCTTAATTAACCTCTTTCGTTATTTGCACAATTTGTAGTAAAGATAGTTTTTTCTTTTTTTTTTTTTTTGGGTTCTTTTTTTTTTTTTTTTTTTTTTTTTTTGGAGCTGGGGACCGAACCCAGGGCCTTGTGCTTCCTAGGCAAGCGCTCTACCACTGAGCTAAATCCCCAACCCCAAGATAGTTTTTTCTTAACAAATCCCTCATCCCCACATGTGCACATCATCCCGCATTATTAGCATCCTGCATCTGGTACTACGTTCATTACAACTAGTAAGCTGTGCCACTAGGTCATTGTCATGGACCATTATTTATTTACAAAACTTTTCATAATTTCTTTTGTATATTTTTGGTTGGACAAATTTATAATACATGAACTCAGCATTTCTAAAAATATTCTGTTCTAAGTTCTCATCTATTTCAACACCCCTGCTTATTAATATTTTGGTTTTTTTTTAGGTAATTGTCATCAATCTTGTTTATTCTTTCCAGGAATAAATTCTTTGTTTAATTGATTCTTTGGGTAGTTTTTCTTTCATTTAATTAATTTCCTTCCTGATCTTTATTATTTCTTTTATATTCTAATGATTCTTTTGATTGGTTTGATCTATATCTCTCACTCTGTACCACAATAAATTAAAATGAGCATAATCATAAGAAAGGACTTACAGAATACAGAATACATTCTAATACATATATATATATAATATATATAAAATATATATATATATATATTTCAACAACCCAATACACAGTAATCGAACAATACTGTCAGTTGTCAAAGGAAATAAATGGTTCTCAAAAATTATTTAGAAATAGCCAAGAAAAACATTGAAAGATGCTCTTCATTTGTATCTATTAAGAATGTATAAATTAAAACACTAGTATTCTATTTCACTCTATACAGAATGTCTATCTTTAAGAGAACAACAATGAAAGCTGAGGAGACTCTCTTATAAACTGTTGATGGGTATCTACATTAGTTCAGACCCAATGGATATCTGTATGGAAGTGCCTCAGAAAACTAGATAGAGATATATACAGTAACCTAGCTTTAACCCTCAGAAATACTTGCATATATATAGTATATATGCAAGATATAGTATCATATATAGTATATATGCATAGATATAGTATCATCTTGAATAAAAGCTAAGTTCTAGAAGCAGTCAGAATTGGTACCTAGAGAGAGAATAAAGATAGTGCATATATGCACAATGAAGGAACAGTTGGAACCAGGGAGAAAACAGCATGGAGAGGTGCATATGGTCAAAGTAGACGATATAGTTGTATGAAAATGTCTTTGTTTATATCACAGTGTTCAATGAATATTACTAGGAAAGTTTATACAAATTTTCAGAAGAAAAATTAAGGTAATGAGCATTTCTTTTTTTTTTTTTATTAACTTGAGTATTTCTTATTTACATTTCGAATGTTATTCCCTTTCCCGGTTTCCGGGCAAACATCCCCCTAACCCCTCCCCTCCCCCTCTATAGAGGTGTTCCCCTCCCCATCCTCCCCCCAGTACCGCCCTCCCCCCAACAATTACATTCACTCGGGGTTCAGTCTTGGCAGGACCAAAGGCTTCCCCTTCCACTGGTGCTCTTACTAGGCCATTCATTGCTAACTATGAGGTTGGAGCCCAGGGTCAGTCCATGTATAGTCTTTGGGTAGTGACTTAGTCCCTGGAAGCTCTGGTTGGTTGGCATTGTTGTTCATATGGGGTCTCGAACCCCTTCAAGCTCTTTCAGTCCTTTCTCTAATTCCTTCAATGGGGGTCCCGTTCTCAGTTCAGTGGTTTGCTGCTGGCATTTGCCCATGTATTTGCTGTATTCTGGCTGCGTCTCTCAGGAGAGATCTACATCTGGTTCCTGTTGGCCTGCACTTCTTTGCTTCATCCATCTTGTCTAATTGGGTGTCTGTATATGTATGGGCCACATGTGTGGCAGGCTCTGAATGGGTGTTCCTTCTGCCTCTGTTTTAATCTTTGCCTCCCTATTCCCTGCCAAGGGTATTCTTGTTCCCCTTCTAAAGAAGGAGAGAAGCATTCACATTTTGATCATCCTTCTTGAGTTTCATGTGTTCTGTGCATCTAGGGCAATTCAAGCATTTGGACTAATAGCACTTAGCAATTAGTGCATACCATGTGTGTTCTTCTGTGATTGAGTTACCTCACTCAGGATGATATTTTCCAGATCCATCCATTTGCCTATGAATTTCATAAAGTCATTGTTTTTGATAGCTGAGTAATATTCCATTGTGTAGATGTACCACATTTTCTGTATCCATTCCTCTATTGTAGGGCATCTGGGTTCTTTCCAGCTTCTGGCTATTACAAATAAGGCTGCTATGAACATAGTGGAGCACGTGTCTTTGTTATATGTTGGGGCATCTTTTGGGTATATGCCTAAGAGAGGTATAGCTGGGTCCTCAGATAGTTCAATGTCCAATTTTCTGAGGAACCTCCAGACTGATTTCCAGAATGGTTGTACCAGTCTGCAATCCCACCAACAATGGAGGAGTGTTCCTCTTTCTCCACATCCTCGCCAGCATTTGCTGTCATCTGAGTTTTTGATCTTAGCCATTCTCACTGGTGTGAGGTGAAATCTATTTCTTTTTTTTTTTTTATTAACTTGAGTATTTCTTATATACATTTCAAGTGTTATTCCCTTTCCCGGTTTCCGGGCAAAATCCCCCTCCCCCCTCCCCTTCCTTATGGGTGTTCCCCTCCCAACCCTCCCCCCATTGCCGCCCTCCCCCCATAGTCTAGTTCACTGGGGGTTCAGTCTTAGCAGGACCCAGGGCTTCCCCTTCCACTGGGGCTCTTACTAGGATATTCATTGCTACCTATGGGGTCAGAGTCCAGGGTCAGTCCATATATAGTCTTTAGGTAGTGGCTTAGTCCCTGGAAGCTCTGGTTGCTTGACATTGTTGTACTTTTGGGGTCTCGAGCCCCTTCAAGCTCTTCCAGTTCTTTCTCTGATTCCTTCAACGGGGGACCTATTCTCAGCTCAGTGGTTTGCTGCTGGCATTCGCCTCTGTATTTGCTGTATTCTGGCTGTGTCTCTCAGGAGCGATCTACATCCGGCTCCTGTCGGTCTGCACTTCTTTGCTTCATCCATCTTGTCCAATTGGGTGGCTGTATATGTATGGGCCACCTGTGGGGCAGGCTCTGAATGGGTGTTCCTTCAGTCTCTGTTTTAATCTTTGCCTCTCCCTTCCCAGCCAAGGGTATTCTTTTTCCTCATTTAAAGAAGGAGTGAAGCATTCACATTTTGATCATCTGTCTTGAGTTTCGTTTGTTCTAGGGATCTAGGGTAATTCAAGCATTTGGGCTAATAGCCACTTATCAATGAGTGCATACCATGTATGTCTTTCTGTGATTGGGTTAGCTCACTCAGGATGATATTTTCCAGTTCCAACCATTTGCCTACGAATTTCATAGACTCGTTGTTTTTGATAGCTGAGTAATATTCCATTGTGTAGATGTACCACATTTTCTGTATCCATTCCTCTGTTGAAGGGCATCTCGGTTCTTTCCAGCTTCTGGCTATTATAAATAAGGCTGCGATGAACATAGTGGAGCACGTGTCTCTTTTATATGTTGAGGCATCTTTTGGGTATATGCCCAAGAGAGGTATAGCTGGATCCTCAGGCAGTTCAATGTCCAATTTTCTGAGGAACCTCCAGACTGATTTCCAGAATGGTTTTACCAGTCTGCAATCCCACCAACAATGGAGGAGTGTTCCTCTTTCTCCACATCCTCGCCAGCATCTGCTGTCACCTGAGTTTTTGATCTTAGCCATTCTCACTGGTGTGAGGTGAAATCTCAGGGTTGTTTTGATTTGCATTTCCCTTATGACTAAAGATGTTGAACATTTCTTTAGGTGTTTCTCAGCCATTCGGCATTCCTCAGCTGTGAATTCTTTGTTTAGCTCTGAACCCCATTTTTTAATAGGGTTATTTGTTTCCCTGCGGTCTAACTTCTTGAGTTCTTTGTATATTTTGGATATAAGGCCTCTATCTGTTGTAGGATTGGTAAAGATCTTTTCCCAATCTGTTGGTTGCCGTTTTGTCCTAACCACCGTGTCCTTTGCCTTACAGAAGCTTTGCAGTTTTATGAGATCCCATTTGTCGATTCTTGATCTTAGAGCATAAGCCATTGGTGTTTTGTTCAGGAAATTTTTTTCCAGTGCCCATGTGTTCCAGATGCTTCCCTAGTTTTTCTTCTATTAGTTTGAGTGTGTCTGGTTTGATGTGGAGGTCCTTGATCCACTTGGACTTAAGCTTTGTACAGGGTGATAAGCATGGATCGATCTGCATTCTTCTACATGTTGCCCTCCAGTTGAACCAGCACCATTTGCTGAAAATGCTATCTTTTTTCCATTGGATGGTTTTGGCTCCTTTGTCAAAAATCAAGTGACCATAGGTGTGTGGGTTCATTTCTGGGTCTTCAATTCTATTCCATTGGTCTATCTGTCTGTCTCTGTACCAATACCATGCAGTTTTTATCACTATTGCTCTGTAATACTGCTTGAGTTCAGGGATAGTGATTCCCCCTGAAGTCCTTTTATTGTTGAGGATAGCTTTAGCTATCCTGGGTTTTTTGTTATTCCAGATGAATTTGCAAATTGTTCTGTCTAACTCTTTGAAGAATTGGATTGGTATTTCGATGGGGATTGCATTGAATCTGTAGATTGCTTTTGGTAAAATGGCCATTTTTACTATATTAATCCTTCCAATCCATGAGCATGGGAGATCTTTCCATCTTCTGAGGTCTTCTTCAATTTCTTTCCTCAGTGTCTTGAAGTTCTTATTGTACAGATCTTTTACTTGCTTGGTTAAAGTCACACCGAGGTACTTTATATTATTTGGGTCTATTATGAAGGGTGTCGTTTCCCTAATTTCTTTCTCGGCTTGTTTCTCTTTTGTATAGAGGAAGGCAACTGATTTATTTGAGTTAATTTTATACCCAGCCACTTTGCTGAAGTTGTTTATCAGCTTTAGTAGTTCTCTGGTGGAACTTTTGGGATCACTTAAATATACTATCATGTCATCTGCAAATAGTGATATTTTGACTTCTTCTTTTCCAATCTGTATCCCCTTGATCTCCTTTTGTTGTCTGATTGCTCTGGCTAGAACTTCAAGAACTATATTGAATAAGTAGGGAGAGAGTGGGCAGCCTTGTCTAGTCCCTGATTTTAGTGGGATTGCTTCAAGTTTCTCTCCATTTAGTTTAATGTTAGCAACTGGTTTGCTGTATATGGCTTTTACTATGTTTAGGTATGGGCCTTGAATTCCTATTCTTTCCAGGACTTTTATCATGAAGGGGTGTTGAATTTTGTCAAATGCTTTCTCAGCATCTAATGAAATGATCATGTGGTTTTGTTCTTTCAGTTTGTTTATATGATGGATCACGTTGATGGTTTTCCGTATATTAAACCATCCCTGCATGCCTGGGATGAAGCCTACTTGATCATGGTGGATGATTGTTTTGATGTGCTCTTGAATTCGGTTTGCCAGAATTTTATTGAGTATTTTTGCGTCGATATTCATAAGGGAAATTGGTCTGAAGTTCTCTTTCTTTGTTGTGTCTTTGTGTGGTTTAGGTATAAGAGTAATTGTGGCTTCGTAGAAGGAATTCGGTAGTGCTCCATCTGTTTCAATTTTGTGGAATAGTTTGGATAATATTGGTATGAGGTCTTCTATGAAGGTTTGATAGAATTCTGCACTAAACCCGTCTGGACCTGGGCTCTTTTTGGTTGGGAGACCTTTAATGACTGCTTCTATTTCCTTAGGAGTTATGGGGTTGTTTAACTGGTTTATCTGTTCCTGATTTAACTTCGATACCTGGTATCTGTCTAGGAAATTGTCCATTTCCTGAAGATTTTCAAATTTTGTTGAAT
The DNA here is from genome assembly GCF_021556685.1 of Rattus norvegicus. NCBI lineage: Eukaryota > Metazoa > Chordata > Mammalia > Rodentia > Muridae > Rattus > Rattus norvegicus. The sequence goes on from NC_141538.1 coordinate 131,233,411, forward strand.
ATAGGTTTTTATAGTAAGATCTGATGATTTTTTGAATTTCCTCTGAATCTGTAGTTATGTCTCCCTTTTCATTTCTAATTTTGTTAATTTGGACGCACTCTCTGTGTCCTCTCGTTAGTCTGGCTAAGGGTTTATCTATCTTGTTGATTTTCTCAAAGAACCAACTTTTGGTTCTGTTGATTCTTTCTATGGTCCTTTTTGTTTCTACTTGGTTGATTTCAGCTCTGAGTTTGATTATTTCCTGCCTTCTACTCCTCCTGGGTGTATTTGCTTCTTTTTGTTCTAGAGCTTTTAGGTGTGCTGTCAAGCTGCTGACATATGCTCTTTCTTGTTTCTTTCTGCAGGCACTCAGCGCTATGAGTTTTCCTCTTAGCACAGCTTTCATTGTGTCCCATAAGTTTGGGTATGTTGTATCTTCATTTTCATTAAATTCTAAAAAGTTTTTAATTTCTTTCTTTATTTCTTCCTTGACCAGGTTATCATTGAGTAGAGCATTGTTCAATTTCCACGTATATGTGGGCATTCTTCCCTTATTGTTATTGAAGACCAGTTTTAGGCCTGGTGGTCCGATAGCATGCATGGGATTATCTCTATCTTTCTGTACCTGTTGAGGCCCGTTTTTTGACCAATTATATGGTCAATTTTGGAGAAAGTACCATGAGGAGCTGAGAAGAAGGTATATCCTTTTGCTTTAGGATAGAATGTTCTATAAATATCCGTTAAGTCCATTTGGCTCATGACTTCTCTTAGTCTGTCGACATCACTGTTTAATTTCTGTTTCCATGATCTGTCCATTGATGAGAGTGGGGTGTTGAAGTCTCCCACTATTATTGTGTGAGGTGCAATGTGTGTTTTGAGCTTTAGTAAGGTTTCTTTTACGTATGTAGGTGCCCTTGTTTTTGGGGCATAGATATTTAGGATTGAGAGTTCATCTTGGTGGATTTTTCCTTTGATGAATATGAAGTGTCCTTCCTTATCTTTTTTGATGACTTTTAGTTGAAAATTCATTTTATTTGATATTAGAATGGCTACTCCAGCTTGCTTCTTCTGACCATTTGCTTGGAAAGTTGTTTTCCAGCCTTTCACTCTGAGGTAGTGTCTGTCTTTGTCTCTGAGGTGTGTTTCCTGTAGGCAGCAGAATGCAGGGTCCTCATTGCATATCCAGTTTGTTAATCTATGTCTTTTTATTGGGGAGTTGAGGCCATTGATATTGAGAGATATTAAGGAATAGTGATTATTGCTTCCCTTTATATTCATATTTGGATGTGAGGTTATGTTTGTGTGCTTTCATTCTCTTTGTTTTGTTGCCAAGACGATTAGTTTCTTGCTTCTTCTAGGGTATAGCTTGCCTCCTTATGTTGGGCTTTACCATTTATTATCCTTTGTAGTGCTGGATTTGTAGAAAGATATTGTGTAAATTTGGTTTTGTCATGGAATATCTTGGTTTCTCCATCAATGTTAATTGAGAGTTTTGCTGGATACAGTAACCTGGGCTGGCATTTGTGTTCTCTTAGGGTCTGTATGACATCAGTCCAGGATCTTCTGGCCTTCATAGTTTCTGGCGAGAAGTCTGGTGTGATTCTGATAGGTCTCCCTTTATATGTTACTTGACCTTTTTCCCTTACTGCTTTTAATATTCTTTCTTTATTTTGTGCGTTTGGTGTTTTGACAATTATGTGACGGGAGGTGTTTCTTTTCTGGTCCAATCTATTTGGAGTTCTGTAGGCTTCTTGTATGTCTATGGGTATCTCTTTTTTTAGGTTAGGGAAGTTTTCTTCTATGATTTTGTTGAAGATATTTACTGGTCCTTTGAGCTGGGAGTCTTCACTCTCTTCTATACCTATTATCCTTAGGTTTGATCTTCTCATTGAGTCCTGGATTTCCTGTATGTTTTGGACCAGTAGCTTTTTCCGCTTTACATTATCTTTGACAATTGAGTCAATGATTTCTATGGAATCTTCTGCTCCTGAGATTCTCTCTTCCATCTCTTGAATTCTGTTGGTGAGGCTTGTATCTACAGCTCCTTGTCTCTTCTTTTGGTTTTCTATATCCAGGGTTGTTTCCATGTGTTCTTTCTTGATTGCTTCTATTTACATTTTTAATTCCTTCAACTGTTTGATTGTGTTTTCCTGGAATTCTTTCAGGGATTTTTGCGATTCCTCTCTGTAGGCTTTTACTTGTTTATTAATGTTTTCCTGTGCTTCCCTAAGTGTGTTCATGTCTTTCTTGAAGTCCTCCAGCATCATGATCAAATATGAATTTGTAACTAGATCTTGCTTTTCTGGTGTGTTTGGATATTCCATGTTTGTTTTGGTGGGAGAATTGGGCTCCGATGATGGCATGTAGTCTTGGTTTCTGTTGCTTGGGTTCCTGTGCTTGCCTCTCGCCATCAGATTATCTCTAGTGTTACTTTGTTCTGCTATTTCTGACAGTGGCTAGACTGTCCTATAAGCCTGTGTGACAGGAGTGCTGTAGACCTTTTTTCCTCTCTTTCAGTCAGTTATGGGGACAGAGTGTTCTGCTTTCTGGCGTGTAGTTTTTCCTCTCTACAGGTCTTCAGCTGTTCCTGTGGGCCTGTGTCTTGAGTTCACCAGGCAGCTTTCTTGCAGCAGAAAATTTGGTCTTACCTGTGGTCCCGAGGCTCAGGTTCGCTCGTGGGGTGCTGCCCACGGGCTCTCTGCAGCGGCAGCAACCAGGAAGACCTGTGCCGCCCCTTCCGGGAGCTTCAGTGCACCAGGGTTCCAGATGGTCTTTGGCTTTTTCCTCTGGCGTCCGAGATGTGTGTGCAGGGAGCAGTCACTTCTGGTTTCCCAGGCTTGTCTGCCTCTCTGAAGGTTTAGCTCTCCCTCCCACGGATTTGGGTGCAGAGAACTGTTTATCCGGTCTGTTTCTTTCAGGTTCCGGCTGTGTCTCAGGCACAGGGGTCCTGCCGCTCCTGGGCCCTTCCCCACGGGAGCCCAGAGGCCTTATACAGTTTCCTCTTGGGCCAGGGATGTGGGCAGGGGTGAGCAGTGTTGGTGGTCTCTTCCGCTCTGCAGCCTCAGGAGTGCCCACCTGACCAGGTGGTTGGGTCTCTCTCTCACCGGGTCTGGGAGCAGAGAGCTGCTGCTGGCCGGGATCCGCGGGTGTGGGACTTCCGGTAAACACAGAACGTGCCCGGTCCTAGAGAAATTCTGCTTTCCTGTGTCCCAAGCTCACCAGGCAGCTTTCTTGCAGCAGAAAATTTGGTCTTACCTGTGGTCCCGAGGCTCAGGTTCGCTCGTGAGGTGCTCCGCACGGGCTCTCTGCAGCGGCAGCAACCAGGAAGACCTGTGCCGCCCCTTCCGGGAGCTTCAGTGCACCAGGGTTCCAGATGGTCTTTGGCTTTTTCCTCTGGCGTCCGAGATGTGTGTGCAGGGAGCAGTCACTTCTGGTTTCCCAGGCTTGTCTGCCTCTCTGAAGGTTTAGCTCTCCCTCCCACGGGATTTGGGTCGTGAAATCTATTTCTAAAGGAACTATATTTTAGGGGAAATTTTTTTTTTTGGTTCTTTTTTTCGGAGATGGGGACCGAACCCAGGGCCTTGTGCTTCCTAGGCAAGCGCTCTACCACTGAACTAAATCCCCAAGCCCCAGGGGAAATTTTTATATTTAATAAATTTGTGGCATAATATTTGCTCACCTTCTAATTCAGTTTATCTAAATTATTATAACGAATTGAATTCAGTATTCTTTTTTCAAAACAAGAATATTTGATTAGAAACTGGTGTTTTGTTTATTAGGGAAAATCTCTTAGAGACATTGTTATCTTTTTTCAGTTGCTCTTAAAATCTAATTTTCCAAAGGCTAAGCCCATAGCTTCTAATTCTGTCTTCTTTTTAGTGTTTCTCTTTTTTATTGAAACTTCACACTCATCTATTTCTTCTGTGTAATGTGGCGATGGCCCAGCTCTGACAGCTCACATGGTAGAACTCAGGCCTCTTCTCTGCTGGAAATAAACTGATTATTTACTTTCTTACATAAAAGATATATTCTTTCCTTTTTCTTTTTTTAAAGAGCTTTCTTAAAAAAAATCTGCAACTTAAATATGATTTTAGTATTCTACACACTAGGTGCAAGCATTAAAATTAGAAAGAAATAACTTTGAAGTTTCTACCTATACCTTTTAAAAGAATTATTTTTAACTTTAACAATATTCTTTGTGGTTGGCATCAATTCTAAATAAAAAATATCACAGGCAAATAGTCTCCACAGAGATTCATTCTCTCATTTTCTGTGGTCATTTTATTCTAATTTTCCTGTGCTGACACTGAATTGTTTAGTTCCTGTGTATGCCACTGATATAATACAAAAGGTAAGCTATTTGTTAAAAAGAGAAAATGAAATATATGAGTAAGAAACCAAGGAGAGTCTAGAATTAAAGTGTGTGAATTTAGTATATAAAACAACAGAATGAATACTTATCTGAGAGCTCTTAGAGGTGGGGAAGAGTTTCTTGTAGCCCAGTCTTACTGTGAAGTCAAGAATGAATGAAAACATCTCATTCTTCTGCCTGTGTCTGGTCTTCTAAGACTGCAAGCATGCATCACCACAAGTGGTGTTTGCAAAGCTGGGGATTGGATTCATGTATGGTCGGTAAAGGCTTTACCACTGAGCTCCATCACTAAATTTTAAAAATGTTTTAGCACATAAAAATTCAGATTTTATAAGATAAAACAAGGACCATCATATCAAAATTGTACAAGGGAAATTGACTCAAAGGAAGGAGCCAAGACAAGACTCAGAGACACACTCATTCACACACTCAGAATTTTCACAAAAATACTAAACTGCAAGCTATAATATATATGCAAAGGACCCAGTTCAGACCTGTGCAAGCTCTGTGCTTGCTGTTCCAGTCTCTCAGTTCTTACAAGCTTTATTCAGTTGATTTCCAGAGCCTCGTTCTCCTGGTGTCCTCCATCCCCTTTGGCTCTCATTCTTTCTTTCTTTCTTTTTTTTTTATTTTATTTTTTGTTTTTATTAACTTGAGTATTTCTTATTTACATTTCGAATGTTATTCCCTTTCCCGGTTTCCGGGCAAACATCCCCCTAATACCTCCCCCTCCCCTTCTTTTGGGTGTTTCCCTCCCCACCCTCCCCCCATGGCTCTTATTCTTTCTTCCTCTCCTGTAGGGTTCTCTGAGCTCCAAGGGGAGGGATTTGATGACTACATCCCACTTAGAGTTTAGTGTTCCAAGTTCTTTCAGTATGCTGTGTCTGACTGTGGGCCTCTCTGTACTTGTTTCCATCTGCTGCAGAAGGAAGCTTTTCTGATGATGGCTGAGTAAAGGACTGATCTATAAGTGTAACAGAATATCATTCACAGTCATTTTATCACTACTACTGTGTTTTAAAAACCTGCAGTATTTGGTTTTACCTTAGGTCTCTGGGTGATCTAATCTCTGGTGCTTGGTCTGGGAGGAGTAGAGGGAGAGGATATATCATATCTCTGTAACTAGGATATATTATTATGAGAAAATAACCCATATTAAATAAAGGGAATAAAATAAAAATAAATTTTAAAATGCAGATTTTTATAACTCATGTATAGAAAACCTGACAGAGATTCTATAAATTGATGATATAGTCTGTAAAATCAAAAACAGTACATTGTTCTTGTCAACTTAGGTCGATGGCTTAAGAGCCTTCTAGGGCTTTTGGGTGAAATTAGGAGAGAGATATTGGCTTAGCACTTGCTGGTACCTGTTTATCCTAGTACATATTTAGGGAACTGTTTATTAAGTGGAGTTTTTTGAAATAAGTAACCCAGACTTTAAGACAGTGTCTTGCATTTCAGCTTTTGTTTTTCATTTTGTTTTCAAAGTAGCTGAGTCTTCTGTGGTGCGAGCGTGAGTAGTGGTATGGCACTGCATGGCTGTAGCTGGGGAGGGAGTGTTGGTCAGTTCCTGTTCTTATTCTATGCCAGTCTCCATTATTTCTGTTTTCTATATAACCTGATCTTTTTTCTTTTTTAATTGCATTTCTTTACTTACATTTAAATATTATCCCCTTTCCCAGTTTTCATCCATAAACCGCCATCTCATCCTCCCTCCCCCTTCTTCTATGAGGGTGTTCCCCCTCCCCAACCACCCACCCCTCCCCAACCACCCACCCCTCCCCACCTCCCCACCCTGACATTCTCCTACCCTGTCGCGCCCACCTCGGCCGGCAAGGAACACGCAACACGCAACAGGGTTGGATTCTCCTCAACAGCCTTTACTGCAGGACACCTTCATTCTTGATACAGGGAGGCTGCGGCAGCAGCCAGCCCTAAGTGTTACAGCTCCAAAAGTGTTACAGCTTCAAGTGTTACAGCTTCAAATGTTACCGCCCCGAGCGGCAAAGCCACTCGCCTTATATACACAACAGTATGCTAATATTCTTTCAGGGATTGATGGGGCACGAGTCACCCCACTGTCATCCCAGCTACTTGTCCTCCAGAGATTGGCGCGGCATGAACTTCTATTAGCATAGTACCGCCCCAGCCAGACTGACGGCAGGTGCAAAACCCCACGCATGCGCAGTACTGTTATTCACCACAGGAGGGCGCCAGATTCACCTCATTATCATACAGCTGCCCTGACAGGGGACAAGCCTGTGCATGTGCAGTAAGTTATTCACATTCGGACGGGGCTGGCTGTCGGCGCCATCTTTACTTCACCGCGCCGCTCCCTACACTACCCTAGGGCAACAAGCCTTGAGCAGACCAAAGGTCTCTCCTTCCACTGATGCCCAACAAGGCCATCCTCTGCTACATATGTGGGTGGGGCCATGCCTGTGTTCTCTTGGGATGGTGGTTTAGTTCTTGGGAGCTCTGGGAGGTCTGGTTTGTATAACCTGACCTTTTCGTGCTGGCATTTGGTTGGAAGTCCATTATCCTCAACCACTTTATCCTCTCTACCAGAGACATCTTTAATCACCTTTCTGGAATTTTATTAGGTTTAAGCTTCAAGCTACCATTCTTGAATTTTTAGTAAGATATGTCTCAACCTTGGTATTTTTATCTTCTTCGGCCCTACAGTTCTTAATTGAGGGGGGAATAGTTCCTATGAATTCCAGGCCTCACAGCCATTTTCTGCTTTCTGGAGTTCAGCAGCACGTTCAGTAGTACCAGTTGGTACCCAAAAATGTCTTCAGATGATGCTGGCTGCCTCATTCAGAGTTACCACAGTTGAGAGCCACTGACGCAGGTCGGGGAATGAGAACTTTGTGTATAGATCTTCACTTCATCTTGTTTATAGTTTGGGAGAATGGAAGTCAGGACAGCTATTCAATCTCTATCATGCTTTTGCTGTTGTCCCTTAAATAGTACAACTATGCTTCTGCTTCCTGGTCTTTGCCCATGTGTTCTGTCACCTGTGATACTCCTACATACCATCACCGAATCATTGCTTCCCTTTCCTGAGAGAAAGTGACATCATTTCTTCAAGATGTCATTTCCAATCACTTACCTGATGTAAAACAGCAGCAGCAGCAACAACGTAAACACCTTCACCCACTGACTTATTTAAACAACAAAATTCTTCCTTACTCCAATGAAGGGACTAAGGATCTTCCTGCACATTAGTCCTCTATTTACTGGGGCCTTGACCTTTTTATTGGTTTTGGTTTATGGATGGAAAAAGAGATCATTTAGGAATATTTTTGGTGAAAGCAGGTCTAAAAGTTGCTCTTCCTCTTTTTTCTTCCTCCTCCTTTACATGTGATGAAAAGGATTTTTGAAATTGTTTAGTCCACTCCCTCATTATAGACATAGTTGTGAATGGTGTGAAAGAAAGGTGTTAACTGTTTATATTCATATTATAATTACAGGAGCATCAAATAAAAATGGGAAGGGTGCCAGGGCCACTTAGTCCTGCAAGCACAACAACAACAACAACAACAACAACTACTACTACTACTACTACTGCTACTACAAAAAACTAACCATAGAAAAACTTCCAAAAACAAAACAAGCAAAAACAAGCAAACAAAAACTAAACCAAAACAAAAACAAGCAAACAAACAAAAAACCCTAAACCTCTGTCACTCACACAATTTGTACTGCTTTATACTTGTTCATCCATGGAGAAGATTCCTATGTATTTAATTCCAGTGGCCATTTCTTTTTGATATAATTGTGGTCTCATCGTTAGTAAATGGACAAATGAGGACATGACTGCTCCTAGATATGATTGAGGGGAAAGTTTTATTGTAGAAATGAAGGACAGCACAGCCAGCAGCATCAGGAAAGGTCTACAGTGAAGAAGGCCTTTCGAGAGGAGAGTGAAAAAGGAAGGGTGGGGGTCAAGTGGACTAAGAGAGATTCAGGAGGTGAGCGATCCAGGAACCAAGAATGCAAGGGGGTATGTAGTCAAAATGGCTGAGGTTATATAGGAAAGAGAAGTTTAGGGAAAGGAAGCTAAAGCCAGCCCCGAGGGTTAGAGGGTTAGTGTGGGGCAGGATGAGAAGTGCAGGAAGTGCCTGCCACAGGTACAGAGTGAGGCTTGTCCTGGGTTTCACTGAGACCTAACAGTTCACTGAGCTGAAAGAAGATGTGTGAGATGTCAGGTTATATACTTAGGAGAAGAATGAAAATGGATTTCCTTCAATGACTGTCATATTTACATCGATAATTATAAATAAATTATTACATATTTTTTGTCTCTACAAAATAGGAGTTGCTTCCTTTGATGTACCAAAAGTTAACAAAAATGTATCTCATATTAGTGACATTCAGGGGTTACTGAATGAATGTCATCTGTGCCAGATGATGCTGTCTCCATGCTCAGAGCTCCTCCTGGTAGACAACAGGAACTCATTTTTGAATGACTAACTACATGAAACCAATGGTTAGTGCTGTTGAAATCAGAACAGGATTGATTCGTGATTTTTCTATTTATTAGCTATGCAATAAGGGGAAAGCTGCCTTACAATTCCAAGCATCAAGTTTTATTACTTATAGAAGGAAAGAACAGTATTTTTGTAATAAATAATACATGGCACTTGGAACGCTGAGCTGAAAGGTTTATATTATGTGTATGTATGTGTGTATGTATAATACATATATATATATATATATATGTACACTCCTACAAAATGTATGTATACACTTGGTTCAATGTCTCATGCATTGTAAGTTTTCAAAATTTAGTAGCTGTTTTTCTGGCTTTTAATAAAGCTCTACAATAGTTTGTATATAGACTTCACATCTTTGTGTTTGCCTCACTTAAGTAATATAATCTTATACATTTTCCTTTAATTTCTTCTCTTATTTAATAATTTCATCCATTAATCAACTGTTTATAACTCTTCTGTTTAAAAGTGTTTGATAGGTATAATGGATGTAGTAACATTATTCTTTATTGTGAAATTTAAATTTAGACTATTGTAGAATCTTATTAGTTTTATATTTAGTTTGTTTGCCTAAAATGTGAGTTTAAAGTCACCCAAATTGTTCAACTCTGATTAGAGAAGTATGCAAAGCTTTGAAACTAACTTTATATGATCAAGAAAAAAAAAGGTCTTCATATTGTATTATGATTTCTCTCAAATTTTTATAATACTAATTGTCTTAGTTAGAGTTTTATTTCTGTGAAGAGACACCATGACCACACCAACTGTTATAAAGGAAAATATTTCTGCAGGATTTCCCCAAGCTCTGCCTCATGCTTGGCTGTGGGTCTCTGCACCTATTTCCATTAGTTACTGAATGAAGCCTCTCTGATGACGACTGAGCTAGGCACCAACCTATAAGTATAGCAGAGTATCACGAAGAGTCATTTCATTGACTTTTTTTTCAGTTGTGTTTGGTTCTATTCTAGGTCTCTGGGCTACCCAGCCTCTAGTTCCTGGCCCTCCTGGCAGTATCGGGGTGAGACTCCCTCTCATGGAGTGGGTCTCAAGTTGGGAAAGATTCTAGGAGGTAGAGGGATCAAGGACGCACAGGAAAACCCACAGAATCAACTAACTTGGACTCAGTGTCTCACAGAGACTGAACCGGCCAACCAGGGAGCCTGCATGGGACTGACCTTGGTCCTTTGCATATAGGTTACAGTTGTGTAGCCTGGTCATCTTGTGGGAGTCCTAATAGTGGGAGGAGGGGTTGACTCTGATTTTGTTGCCCGCTTTTGGGACTCTGTCTTCCTATCGAGTTTCCTCTTCCAGCATTAATAGGAGAGGAGGTGCCTAGTCTCACTACAACTTGATATGCTGTGACTATTTGATATCCATGGGAGGCCTGCCCTTTTCTGAAGAGAAAGGGAGGAAGAGTAGGGCATATTGGGAGAGTGGGGGGAGGAACTGGAAGGAGAGGAGGGAAGGGAGGCTGCCATCAGGATGCAAAACGAATGAATAAATAGATTAACAGATAGATAAAGGGAAACATTTAAGTGTCCCTGCCTTACAGTTTCAGAGATTTAGCCCAGTATTGTCGTGGCAGGAAGCGTGATAACGTGCAGGCAGACGTGGTGCTGGAGAAGGAGCTGAGAGTTCTACATTAGGATCCCCAGGGGCTGAGCCTGGCATGATCATCTGAGACCTCAAAGTCCGCCAAAGGAAGCACACTTCCTCCAACAAGGCCATGCTCCTAATGGTGCCACTCTGAAAGCTTATGGGGGCCGTTTTCTCTTAAGCCACCATACTAATTAATCAAAACTTTCAGCTCCTTAATTCCATTTCCTTCATGAGTTGAATCAATGTTTGTTTGTTGAATATACATATATATATATATAAATATTAGTGCATAGCATTTATCTTCATTATTTGGTCTAACTTCATTGGTTATGAAAAATTCTTGGATCTTGAGTTTGATATTTATATGCTTGTGACAAATGGCCTATCTTTGAAACATCCACAAGAATTATGATAAGGACTTATTTTTTCTCAGCTTTGAATAAAAATGAACCCATTTGATTAATGAATTTTTCCAAGTAAATGTAGAGAATTTAATTTCAACATCTATGAAGTTTGTCATTTCTTTAGTTTTATCATCTTTTCTCTTACAGTAATTTATCACCACTGATACATTTATAAGAGAAATATGTACTACTCAAAAACTCATCAAACCTCCTATTTTACTTCTAACAAAAGTTTGACTTATTCTCCTCTTTTATACATCAGACGTTTATTACCTCTGTACATCTCCATTTTACAACATGCAATCATATATACATACATATATATGTATATATGACAATTTTTAAATACTTATTTATTCCTCTTCCCTACCTACAGTCCGATGGCCATAACAATTCTGTCCAGCATCCAGCACAGTGCCTAGGACTGAGAGAGTACTGAGTGTTGCTGAGGGAGATCAATGAGATCCACCAGCAAGTCTGAAGCATCCACAATTCACAAAACACTGCTGGAACTCTTTGAATATTGAATCTGGCAAAAATAGATTAGGAATACTAGCCAGATGTTGTTTTTAAGGGTTCTGTTTTTAGGCTCTAAATTAAAAATTCATTTAGAAGTACAGGTCTAATTTGGGATCCAGAATGCAGTTGTAGAGTTTGAGAAGATTACATATGTAAATTCTCCAAGGGCTGATCCATCATCATTGCCTTTCTGAAACAGTTCAGTCTGTGTGGAAGGAGAGTTTCTGAGCCCGTGTGACAGGCAGAGACACCCTGGACTCCTCGTTCTTGCACGCCTAACTACCTTGCCTGGTTCCTACCATTTGGTCCCATAGAAGCAGCTTTCTCCTTTTCTTCCTGTGATGAGTATACGTGTCTACATTAATACAATTAAAGAAGAATGTATTCCTTTCCATTATGACTAACATACAAGTAGAAAATATTTCAGTTCTTTATTGAAGAGTGAGCATGAAGGAATACAAAATTAACTAGTATGAAATCAAGAAAGTGCACTATGGTCCTGTACACGACAAAAGTGTGAAAGTCCTTTGTTATCAAACACTAGGGAGTTAATGCATCTTACTCTTTCAGGGAAAACTAACCAACCATTTATTATGTACAGCTGTTAGATATTCCAAATTAGAAGTTGTAAAACTTTAGCTCTGATGAATTTGAGCTCACATATAGTCATAACTACTACAAAGTAGCCAAGAAGGAATTCAACCTGGAGTCTGCCTTTTTGCCAATCACATGGCACTTAGTATACTGTCTGTACTTGGAGAAACAGGATATTTATTATTATGTGTTCTATTGTTTATTATAACTCTTTACTATATGATCAGCATTTCAAGGGTGTTAATATTCTTTTACTGAATAACAGATTGACTTACAGCTTATGGATTGTGTATAGTACCATTAGTTTGAGATATAAGACAGGGTGTGCACAATATTGAATCTTTAGTGTGCATTCAGTACTAAAGTATTCTGTTATCAGTTGTAGTTTAAAATTTACATCCCTTGTTTATGTTGTAGATGTATCTGCCTAGAAATAATTGGGACATATGCATTTTGCAAATTTGTTTTGGAAATGAATTATTAATATATACTTTGTAAACATTTACAATATCAACAAATGAATACATAGTTTTAAAAATTCTAGAAAGAAGCTATATAATGGGTGTTACTTCACTCAAATTAAAATTCCAACACAACTAGGTACAAAAGCTTATGCATGTAATCCTTGTATTTGCGAGACTGAGACAAGAGGACTGAGAATCTAAGGGTAACCTGGGTTGAGAAGAGAACTTGTCTTAGAAAGACAAGAAATAGTTAACATGTTAGCTCACATCTTTAATCCCAGAACTGAAGAGACAGAAGCAGGTAAATCTCTGTAAGTTCAAGGCAATCCTGGTTTACAAAGTGAGTTCCAGGTCAGGCCAGCCACGGCTACATGGTGAGATCCTATCTTCAAAACAAAAGAAATAAAACAAAAGCAACAAGAAACAAATAAATGACTAAAAATACATAAATTAAGAAAATTCAAAGAAATAAACTCTCCTAAAACATTCTCAAGCAGAACTTTCAGATTATTATTGTTGTTATTACTATTATTATTACTATTATTAAGAATTTGTGATTAGTGGGCAGGTCCTCATCTTTAATGTAGTTTTTAACCAGAATTGTGAATCTCTGGAAATATGATATAAAATGGCAGACTCTGCAGCTGCACTGAGGTAATTGCTTTCCTATTCAAAAGTATTTTGGTCTGTGAGATGGAAAACATGATGTATATAAGGGTCAATTTTAATTAATAAGCAAGCTTCTTTATTTTGAGCAGTGAGTTGCTTATCCCCTTTGTGTGAAGTAGTTTCAACATAAAAATAAAACAAAGTGCTCTCTAGTCATCCATCAGCGGCATAACCCATTTAAGTGTCAAAATTCTACACTGCTCTAAAATCTATTTCTAGTTGTCTCAACAGTCCTATTTATCAGTCTGAAATAAGATATAATTACCACATTATCTCACTAGGTACATGCTACATTTAACAATACAAATCTTTCCTTATCTCTTCAAGTATGCTCATAATTTATTTCTAGATATGCATTTTCCGTGTTGTTATTTTTATAAATCTGTAGAACCAATGTCATCAATGTATATAACAACAAATTCCAAGGTTAGTATTTACGTCTTTAAAGGTAAACTTTAACTGTTTTATTTAAATGTTCTGTCCTAACTTTCTTAAACTAAAAGAAAATTACCTTTTTATCTATGTTTAGAAAAAATACATTGCACACAACGATAATGAAGGTGTATTTATGTATAATGGGAGAAAATGCTACAGTATTCAGTGTTAACTTTAAGGAAAAGGTAGGATGGCTTCTTCATGGATTTTAAGTGACCCCTGTCCTTGTCTGAGTTCGCCCTTACACTCTACAGAATGTAATCTTTTATTCTTTTGATAAACATACATATTTGGTAACATCCGTGTCTCAACAGTGATAACCATGAGAACGAAAATAGTTTACTTAATGAAGGAGCGTCGTGTTCTAGATTATTCACACGTATTTTCTGTAACTCTCAGGAAAGCATTATAAGTTAAGAAATCAGGCCCAATGTGGTTAAATTACTTACAGAGGTCATTCTACAGCACATGTCAGAATTAAATAATTTCAGTTTTTCAGATTTGTGTGCTACTGAAATCCAAAGTCATACCACAAATTATTAATGCCTTGCCTAAATGTAGAGCAACAAGTCAGAGTTGGAATTTGAAAATCTGTATAAAACAAGTTTTAGGCTAACCATGAATAAGTACAGAAGTCAGGAACTCAGAAGTTATTCTATAGCAATGAGAACTGCCATTTGGAGTTATTTTGTACTTCTGTAATTGTCAGTATTGTTTGTAATTTCATATGCACATACAGTAGTTGAGGAATATTTTCTCATTTATGTGTTTTTGTCTTTTTGGTTTTTTTCAATATTTAATTTATTTACTCACTTTACATCCCAGTATCTAACCCTCCTCCTCCTTCCAGGCTCTTCTCACACAACTCTTCCCATATCCACCCACCTTTCTCCTCCAAGAAGGGGGAGCTCCCGCAGTGTATCACCTCATCCTGGCACACCAAGTCACTGCAGGACTAGGGACATCCTTTCCCACTGAGGCCAGACAAAGTGGCCCAGTTAGAGGAACAGGATCCACGGGCAGGTAACAGATTCAGCCCCTTCTCCAGTTGTGGGGGACCTGCATGTTGCCGGAGTTGCACATCTGTTTCTTATATGCAGAGGTTGTTGGTGGTTAGGTCCAACCCTTGCTCACCGTTTGTTTGGTAGTTCAGTCTCTGGAACCCTCCAAGGGTCCATGTTAGTTGAATTTTTTGTTCTTCCTATGGAGTCCCTATTCTCTTCAGGTTCCTCAATTCTTCCCCCAAATCTTCCACAAGACTCCCTAGCTCTATCAACTGTTCGGCTGTGGGTTTTAGCATCTGTTCCATCAGCTGCTGGGTGAAGCCTCTCAGAGGACAATTAAACTAAGCTCTTTTTTTTGCAAGCATAATGAAGTATGATTAATAGTACCAAGGATTGGTTCTTGCCCATGGGATGGGTCTCAATATGGGTCAATCATTAGTGAGCCATCTCTGGTCCATCTTTGTCCCTGCACATCTTGTAGGCAGGACACATTTTGGGGCTAAGTGTTTGTGGCTGGATTGCTGTCCTTATCTCTCCACTGGGAGTCCTGACTGGCTACAGGAGGTGGTCAGTTCAGGTTTCATGTCCCTCACAGCTAGGAGTCTCAGCTAGACTCACCCCCGTAAACTCCCTCCCTCTGCCCACCATCCCTGTCCCAGTTCTCTGGCATGTCCTAGAGATACCCTACCCCTACCCACAGCCTATTTCCATTCTCTGCCCTACTCTCCCTAGCCCCTGTTCTTCTGATCCCCTTCCGATTCCCCCATAGTCCTCTCTCCCATGCATTTCCCTACTTCCCTCTGCCTCCAATGTCTAATTTATTTTCCCTTCTGAGAAGGATTCAGGCATCACCATTGGGCCTTTCTTGTTAATTGGCTGCTTCGGGTCTATGGATTGTAGCGTGATTCCTGTACTTTATGGCTAATGTCCATTTATAAGTGAATACATGCCATGCGTGTCTTTTTGGGACTGTGTTAACTCATGCAGGATATTTTCTAGTTCCATTCATTTGCCTGAAAAATTTATGATGTGCTTGTTTTTAATAACTGACTACTGCTTCATTTGTAAATGAACCACATTTTCTTTATCTTTTCTTCAGTTGAGGGACATCTGGGTTTTTTCCAGTTTCTGACTATTACAAATAAAGTTACTATGAACAGAGGTGAGCAAGTGTCCTTGTGGAATGGTGGAGCATTTTTGGGTATATGCCCAGAAATGGTATAGTTCGGTGTTGAGGTAGACTATTCCCAACTTTCTGAGAAATGGCCAAATTGATTTCCAGGGTGACTGTAAAAGTTTTCACTCCCACTAGCACTGGAGGAATGATCCCCTAGCTCCACATCCATGCCAGCATATGATGGATGAGCATTAGATCTTAGCCATTCTGACGAGTGTAAGGTGGAATTTCAGACATGTTTTCATTTGTATTTCCTTGATGACTAAGGACATTGAACGTTTCTTTTTTTCTTTTTTCCCCCTTTTTCCATCTTTATTAACTTGGGTATATCTTATTTACATTTCGGTTGTTATTCCCTTTCCAGGTTTCCCGGCCAACACCCTCCCCTTCCATATGGGTGTTCCCCTCCCCATCCTACCCCAATTACCGCCCTCCCCTCAACCATCACGTTCACTGGGGGTTCAGTCTTGGCAGGACCCAGGGCTTCCCCTTCCACTGGTGCTCTTACTAGGATATTCATTGCTACCTATGAGGTCAGAGTCCAGGGTCAGTCCATGTATAGTCTTTAGGTAGTGGCTTAGTCCCTGGAAGCTCTGGTTGCTTGGCATTGTTGTACTTTTGGGGTCTCGAGCCCCTTCAAGCTCCTTCAGTCCTTTCTCTGATTCCTTCAACAGGGGACCTATTCTCAGTTCAGTGGTTTAATGATGGGATTCGCCTATGTATTTGTTGTATTCTGGCTGTGTCTCTCAGGAGAGATCAACATCTGGGTCCTGTCAGCTTGCACTTCTTTGCTTCATCCATCTTATCTAGTTTGGTGGCTGTATATGTATGGGCCACATGTAGGACAGGCTCTGAAT
Organism: Rattus norvegicus; assembly: GCF_021556685.1. Classification (NCBI taxonomy): domain Eukaryota; kingdom Metazoa; phylum Chordata; class Mammalia; order Rodentia; family Muridae; genus Rattus; species Rattus norvegicus. The sequence continues at coordinate 131,249,986 of NC_141538.1, forward strand.
GGGTGTTCTTCTGCCTCTGTTCTAGTTTGCCTCTCTATTCCCTCACAAGGGTATTCTTGTTCCCCTTTTAAAGAAGGAGTGAAGCATTTGCATTTTGGTCATCCTTCTTGAGTTTCATGTGTTCTGTGCATCTAGGGTAATTCAAGAATTTAGGCTAATAGCTACTTATCAATGAGTGCATACAATGTGTGTTTTTCTGTGATTGGGTTAGCTAAAGTCATTGTTTTTGATAGCTGAGTAATATTCCATTGTGTAGATGTACCACATTTTCTGTATCCATTCCTCTGTTGAAGGGCATCTGGGTTCTTTTCAGCTTCCAGCTATTATAAATAAGGCTGTTATGAACATAGTGGAGCATGTGTCTTTGTTATATGTTGGGGCATCTTTTGGGTACATAGCTGTGTCCTCAGGTAGTTCAATGTCCAATTTTCTGAGATATCTCCAGACTGATTTCCAGAATGGTTGTACCAGTCTGCAATCCCACCAACAATGGAGGAGTGTTCCTCTTTCTCCGCATCCTCGCCAGCATTTGCTGTCACCTGAGTTATTGATCTTAGCCATTCTCACTGGTGTGAGGTGAAATCTCAGGGTTGTTTTGATTTGCATTTATGACTAAAGATGTTGAACATTTCTTTAGGTGTTTCTCAGCCATTCGGCATTCCTCAGCTGTGAATTCTTTGTTCAGCTCTGAACTCCATTTTTTAGTAGGTTTATTTGTCTCCCTGTAGCCTAATTTCTTGAGTTCTTTGTATATTTTGGATATAAGCCCTCTATCTGTTGTAGGGTTGGTAAAGATCTTTTCCCAATCTCTTGGTTGCCGTTTTGTCCTAACCACAGTGACCTTTGCCTTACAGAAGCTTTGCAGTTTTATGAGATCCCATTTGTTGATTTTTGATCTTAGAGCATAAACCACTGGTGTTTTGTTCAGGAAATTTTCTCCAGTGTCTATGTGTTCGAGATGCTTCCCCACATTTTCTTCTATTAATTTGAGTGTATCTGGTTTGATGTGGAGGTCCTTGATCCACTTGGACTTAAGCTTTGTACAGGGTGATAAGCATGAATCGATATGCATTCTTCTACATACTGACCTCCAGTTGAACCAGCACCGTTTGCTGAAAATGCTATCTTTTTTCCATTGGATGGTTTTGGCTCCTTTGTCAAAAATCAAGTGACCATAGGTGCGTGGGTTCATTTCTGGATCTTCAATTCTATTCCATTGGTCTATCTGTCTGTCTTTGTACCAATACCATGTAGTTTTTTTTATCAGTATTGCTCTGTAATACTGCTTGAGTTCAGGGATAGTGATTCCCCCGAAGTCCTTTTATTGTTGAGGATAATGTTAGCTATCCTGAGTTTTTTGTTATTCCAGATGAATTTGCAAATTGTTCTTTCTAACTCTCCAAAGAATTGGATTGGTATTTTGATGGGGATTGCATTGAATCTATAGATTGCTTTTGGTAAAATGGCCATTTTTACTCTATCAATCTTGCCAATCCATGAGCATGGGAGATCTTTCCATCTTCTGAGATCTTCAATGTCTTTCTTCAGAGTCTAGAAGTTCTTATCATACAGATCTTTCACTTGCTTGGTTAGAGTCACACCAAGGTATTTTACATTATTTGGGACTATTATGAAGGGTGTCGTTTCCCTAATTTCTTTCTTGGCTTGTTTCTCTTTGTGTAGAGGAAGGCTACTGATTTATTTGAGTTAATTTTATACCCTGCCACTTTGCTGAAGTTGTTTATCAGCTTTAGTAGTTCTCTGGTGGAACTTTTGGGATCACTTATATACTATCATATCATCTGCAAATAGTGATATTTTGACTTCTACTTTTTCAATCTGTATACCTTTAATCTCCTTTTGTTGTCTGGCTGCTGTGGCTTGAACTTCAAGAACTATATTGAATAAGTAGGGAGAGAGTGGGCAGCCTTGTCTAGTCCCTGATTTTAGTGGGATTGCTTCAAGTGTCTCTCCATTTAGTTTAATATTACTTATTGGTTTGCTGTATATGGCTTTTACTATGTTTAGTTATGGGCCTTGAATTCCTATTCTTTCCAGGACTTTTATCATGAAGGGGTGTTGAATTTTGTCAAATGCTTTCTCAGCATCTAATGAAATGATCATGTGGTTTTTATCTTTCAGTTTGTTTATATAGTGGATCACGTTGATGGTTTTCCATATATTAAACCGATTGTTTTGATGTGCTCTTGGATTCTGTTTTCCAGAATTTTATTGAGTATTTTTGTGCCAATATTCATAAAGGAAATTGGTCTGAAGTTCTCTGTCTTTGTTGGTCTGATTGAACGCATGGGATTATTTCTATCTTTCTGTATCTGTTGAGGCCTATTTTATGACCAAGTATATGGTCAATTTTGGAGAAAGTACCATGAGGTGCTGATAAGAAGTTACATACATTTGTTTTAGGATAGAATGTTCTATAAATATCTGCTAAGTCCATTCAGTTCATGACTTCTATTAGTCTGTTTACGTCTCTGTTTAATTTCTGTTTCCATGATCTGTTCGTTGATAAGAGTGGGGTGTTGAAATCTCCTATTATTATTGTGTCAGGTGCAATGTGTGCTTTGAGCTTTAGTAAGGTTTCTTTTATGTATGTAGGTGCCCTTGTATTTGGAGTATTGACATTTACGATTGAGAATTCAACTTGGTGGATTTTTACTTTGATGAATATGGAGCGTCCTTCCTTATCTTTTTTGATGACCTTTGGTTGAAAAATCGATTTTATTCTATAGTAGAAAGGCTACCAGCTTGCTTCTTCAGACCATTTGCTTGGAAAGTTGTTTTCCAGCCTTTTACTGTGTGGTAGTGTCCGTCTTTGTCTTTGAGGTGTGTTTCCTGTAGGCAGCAGAATGCAGGGTCCTCATTGCGTATCCAGTTTGTTAATCTATGTCTTTTTATTGGGGAATAGAGTTCATTGATGTTGAGAGATTTTAAGGAATAGTGATTGTTGCTTCCTGTTATATTCACATTTGGATGTCAGATTATGTTTGTATGCTTTTCTTCTCTTTCGTTGGTTGCCAAGACGATTAGTTTCTTGCTTCTTCTAGGGTATAGCTTGCCTCCTTATGTTGGGCTTTGCCATTTATTATCCTTTGTAGTGCTGGATTTGTAGAAAGATATTGTGTAAATTTGATTTTGTCATGGAATATCTTGGTTTCTCCATCTATGTTAATTGAGAGTTTTGCTGGATACAGTAACCTGGGCTGGCATTTGTGTTCTCTTAGGGTCTGTATGACATCAGTCCAGGATCTTCTGACTTTCATAGTCTCTGGTGAGAGGTCTGGTGTAATTCTGATAGGTCTGCCTTTATATGTTACTTGACCTTTTTCCCTTACTGCTTTTAATATTCTTTCTTTGTTTTGTGCATTTGGTGTTTTGACTATTATGTGACAGGAGGAGTTTCTTTTCTGGTCCAATCTATTTGGAGTTCTGTAGGCTTCTTGTATTTTTATGGGCATCTCTTTCTTTAGGTTAGGTAAATTTTCTTCTATGATTTTGTTGAAGATGTTTACTGGTCCTTTGAACTGGGAGTCTTCACTCTCTTCTCTATACCTATTATCCTTAGGTTTGATCTTCTCATTGAGTCCTGGATTTCCCATATGTTTGGAACAGTAGCTTTTTCCATTTTCCATTATCTTTAACGGTTGTTTTGATAATTTCTATGCAGTCTTTTGCTCCTGAGATTCTCTCTTCTATCTCTTGCATTCTCTTGGTGATGCTTGTATCTATGGCTCCTTGTCTCTTCCTTTGGTTTTCTATATCCAGGGTTGTCTCCCTTTGTGCTTTCTTTATTGCTTCTATTTCCATTTTTAATTCCTTCACCTGTGTGATTGTGTTTTCCTGTAATTCTTTCAGGGATTTTTGTGATTCCTCTCTATAGTCTTCTACTCGTTTATTTTGTTTTCCTGCGTTTCTCTAAGGAAGTTCTTTATGTCTTTCTTGAAGTCCTCCATCATCATGATCAAATGTGATTTTAAATCTAGGTCTTGCTTTTCTCGTGTGTTTGGATATTCAGTGTTTGCTTTGGTGGGAGAATTGGGCTCCGATGATGCAATGTAGTCTTGGTTTCTGTTGCTTGGGTTCCTGCGCTTGCCTCTCACCATCAGATTGTCTCTGGTGTTACCTTGTTCTGCTATTTCTGACAGTGGCTAGACTGTCCTATAGGCCTGTGTGTCAGGGGTGCTGTCGACCTGTTTTCCTGTTCTCTTTCAGCCAGTTATGGGAACAGAGTGTTCTGCTTTCAGACGTGTAGTTGTTCCTGTCTACTGGTCTTCAACTGTTCCTGTTGGCGTGTGTCCTGAGTTCACCAGACAGGTCACTTGGAGCAGAAAAGTTGATCTTACTTCTGGTTCTGGGCCTGAAGTCACTCCTGTGGGGCTGTGTTTCAGCTCTCCGTGAGGGTGGCAACCAGAAGGGCCTGCCCCACTTTTTCTCTGGCCCCTCTGCACAGTGGTCCCAGAAGCCGTTTGGTGTTTTCCTCTAGAGTCAGAAATGTGGGCCAAATGTAGTCTCTTCTGGCTTCCCAGGCGTGTCTGCCCCTCTGAAGGTTTAGCTCTCCCTCCCCTGAATTTTTCTTTAACTGTTTCTTGGCTATTAAATATTCCTTTTGAGAAATCTCTATGTAGCTCTCTACTCTATTTTGAGTTGGGTTATCTGGGTTGTTGGTATCCAACTTCTTAAGTTCCTTATATATTTTGGACAATTATTCCTCTGTCAGATGTAGGGTTGGGGAAGATCTTTCCAATCTATGTTTTGTTTTATTGATGGTATCCTTTGACTTACAGAAACTTTTTACTTTCATGAGTTCCCATTTATTGTTGATATTAGTGCCTGAGCTATGGGTGCTCTGTTTTGGAAGTTATCTCTTGTACCAATGAGTTTAAGGTTATTGCCCACTTCCTTTTCTATTAGGTTTAGTGTATCATGTTTTACATTGCGATATTTGATGCACTTGGACTTGCTTTATGCAGGTGGATAAATACGGATCTATTTGCATCCTTCTACTTTAGATATCCAGTTAGATCAGCATAATTTGTTGAACATATTTTCCTTTTTTCATAGTATGATATTGGCTTCTTTGTCAAAAAAAATCAAGTGTACATAAGTGTGTGCGTTTGTTTATTTCTGGTCTTTGATTCCATTGATCCACCTATGGCTATTTTCACTATGTTAATTCTTTTTTTATTTTATTTTATTTTATTTTTTTATTATTAACTTGAGTATTTCTTTTTTTTTTTTTTTTTTTTTTTTTTTTTTTGTTAAGACTACAGCTTTATTAATTCTTACAAATCCAATATATATATATACATACATTTAGACCAAGCTAGAGAATGTTGGTAGCAGCCTAGAAGCTGCCCTTATACCTATCGTGAGCTGTTATCCGGCAAAGCATCTGCCCTTGTGACTTTTATCACAAGCGGCTCTGTCCGGGTTCTAACTTCATACAAATGGACTCTTTTTTTTTTTTTTATTTCATTTTTTTTTTTATTAACTTGAGTATTTCTTATATACATTTCGAGTGTTATTCCCTTTCCCGGTTTCCGGGCAAACATCCCCCTCCCCCGTCCCCTTCCTTATGGGTGTTCCCCTCCCAACCCTCCCCCCATTGCCGCCCTCCCCCCATAGACTAGTTCACTGTGGGTTCAGTCTTAGCAGGACCCAGGGCTTCCCCTTCCACTGGTGCTCTTACTAGGATATTCATTGCTACCTATGGGGTCAGAGTCCAGGGTCAGTCCATGTATAGTCTTTAGGTAGTGGCTTAGTCCCTAGAAGCTCTGGTTGCTTGGCATTGTTGTACTTTTGGGGTCTCAAGCCCCTTCAAGCTCTTCCAGTTCTTTCTCTGATTCCTTCAATAGGGGACCTATTCTCAGTTCAGTGGTTTGCTGCTGGCATTCGCCTCTATATTTGCTGTATTCTGGCTGTGTCTCTCAGGAGCGATCTACATCCGGCTCCTGTCGGTCTGCACTTCTTTGCTTCATCCATCTTGTCTAATTGGGTGGCTGTATATGTATGGGCCACATGTGGGGCAGGCACTGAATGGGTGTTCCTTCAGTCTCTGTTTTAATCTTTGCCTCTCCCTTCCCTGCCAAGGGTATTCTTTTTCCTCATTTAAAGAAGGAGTGAAGCATTCACATTTTGATCATCCGTCTTGAGTTTCGTTTGTTCTAGGGATCTAGGGTAATTCAAGCATTTGGGCTAATAGCCACTTATCAATGAGTGCATACCATGTATGTCTTTCTGTGATTGGGTTAGCTCACTCAGGATGATATTTTCCAGTTCCAACCATTTGCCTACGAATTTCATAAACTCGTTGTTTTTGATAGCTGAGTAATATTCCATTGTGTAGATGTACCACATTTTCTGTATCCATTCCTCTGTTGAAGGGCATCTGGGTTCTTTCCAGCTTCTGGCTATTATAAATAAGGCTGCGATGAACATAGTGGAGCACGTGTCTCTTTTATATGTTGAGGCATCTTTTGGGTATATGCCCAAGAGAGGTATAGCTGGATCCTCAGGCAGTTCAATGTCCAATTTTCTGAGGAACCTCCAGACTGATTTCCAGAATGGTTTTACCAGTCTGCAATCCCACCAACAATGGAGGAGTGTTCCTCTTTCTCCACATCCTCGCCAGCATCTGCTGTCACCTGAGTTTTTGATCTTAGCCAATCGCACTGGTGTGAGGTGAAATCTCAGGGTTGTTTTGATTTGCATTTCCCTTATGACTAAAGATGTTGAACATTTCTTTAGGTGTTTCTCAGCCATTCGGCATTCCTCAGCTGTGAATTCTTTGTTTAGCTCTGAACCCCATTTTTTAATAGGGTTATTTGTTTCCCTGCGGTCTAACTTCTTGAGTTCTTTGTATATTTTGGAAATAAGGCCTCTATCTGTTGTAGGATTGGTAAAGATCTTTTCCCAATCTGTTGGTTGCCGTTTTGTCCTAACCACAGTGTCCTTTGCCTTACAGAAGCTTTGCAGTTTTATGAGATCCCATTTGTCGATTCTTGATCTTAGAGCATAAGCCATTGGTGTTTTGTTCAGGAAATTTTTTCCAGTGCCCATGTGTTCCAGATGCTTCCCTAGTTTTTCTTCTATTAGTTTGAGTGTGTCTGGTTTGATGTGGAGGTTCTTGATCCACTTGGACTTAAGCTTTGTACAGGGTGATAAGGATGGATCGATCTGCATTCTTCTACATGTTGCCCTCCAGTTGAACCAGCACCATTTGCTGAAAATACTATCTTTTTTCCATTGGATGGTTTTGGCTCCTTTGTCAAAAATCAAGTGACCATAGGTGTGTGGGTTCATTTCTGGGTCTTCAATTCTATTCCATTGGTCTATCTGTCTGTCTCTGTACCAATACCATGCAGTTTTTATCACTATTGCTCTGTAATACTGCTTGAGTTCAGGGATAGTGATTCCCCCTGAAGTCCTTTTATTGTTGAGGATAGCTTTAGCTATCCTGGGTTTTTTGTTATTCCAGATGAATTTGCAAATTGTTCTGTCTAACTCTTTGAAGAATTGGATTGGTATTTTGATGGGGATTGCATTGAATCTGTAGATTGCTTTTGGTAAAATGGCCATTTTTACCATATTAATCCTGCCAATCCATGAGCATGGGAGATCTTTCCATCTTCTGAGGTCTTCTTCAATTTCTTTCCTCAGTGTCTTGAAGTTCTTATTGTACAGATTTTTTACTTGCTTGGTTAAAGTCACACCGAGGTACTTTATATTATTTGGGTCTATTATGAAGGGTGTCGTTTCCCTAATTTCATTCTCGGCTTGTTTCTCTTTTGTATAGAGGAAGGCAACTGATTTATTTGAGTTAATTTTATACCCAGCCACTTTGCTGAAGTTGTTTATCAGCTTTAGTAGTTCTCTGGTGGAACTTTTGGGATCACTTAAATATACTATCATGTCATCTGCAAATAGTGATATTTTGACCTCTTCTTTTCCGATCTGTATCCCTTTGATCTCCTTTTGTTGTCTGATTGCTCTGGCTAGAACTTCAAGAACTATATTGAATAAGTAGGGAGAGAGTGGGCAGCCTTGTCTAGTCCCTGATTTTAGTGGGATTGCTTCAAGTTTCTCTCCATTTAGTTTAATGTTAGCAACTGGTTTGCTGTATATGGCTTTTACTATGTTTAGGTATGGGCCTTGAATTCCTATTCTTTCCAGGACTTTTATCATGAAGGGGTGTTGAATTTTGTCAAATGCTTTCTCAGCATCTAATGAAATGATCATGTGGTTCTGTTCTTTCAGTTTGTTTATATAATGGATCACGTTGATGGTTTTCCGTATATTAAACCATCCCTGCATGCCTGGGATGAAGCCTACTTGATCATGGTGGATGATTGTTTTGATGTGCTCTTGAATTCGGTTTGCCAGAATTTTATTGAGTATTTTTGCGTCGATATTCATAAGGGAAATTGGTCTGAAGTTCTCTTTCTTTGTTGTGTCTTTGTGTGGTTTAGGTATAAGAGTAATTGTGGCTTCGTAGAAGGAATTCGGTAGGGCTCCATCTGTTTCAATTTTGTGGAATAGTTTGGATAATATTGGTATGAGGTCTTCTATGAAGGTTTGATAGAATTCTGCACTAAACCCGTCTGGACCTGGGCTCTTTTTGGTTGGGAGACCTTTAATGACTGCTTCTATTTCCTTAGGAGTTATGGGGTTGTTTAACTGGTTTATCTGTTCCTGATTTAACTTCGATACCTGGTATCTGTCTAGGAAATTGTCCATTTCCTGAAGATTTTCAAATTTTGTTGAATATAGGTTTTTATAGTAAGATCTGATGATTTTTTGAATTTCCTCCGAATCTGTAGTTATGTCTCCCTTTTCATTTCTGATTTTGTTAATTTGGACACACTCTCTGTGTCCTCTCGTTAGTCTGGCTAAGGGTTTATCTATCTTGTTGATTTTCTCAAAGAACCAACTTTTGGTTCTGTTGATTCTTTCTATGGTCCTTTTTGTTTCTACTTGGTTGATTTCAGCTCTGAGTTTGATTATTTCCTGCCTTCTACTCCTCCTGGGTGTATTTGCTTCTTTTTGTTCTAGAGCTTTTAGGTGTGCTGTCAAGCTGCTGACATATGCTCTTTCCTGTTTCTTTCTGCAGGCACTCAGCGCTATGAGTTTTCCTCTTAGCACAGCTTTCATTGTGTCCCATAAGTTTGAGTATGTTGTATCTTCATTTTCATTAAATTCTAAAAAGTTTTTAATTTCTTTCTTTATTTCTTCCTTGACCAGGTTATCATTGAGTAGAGCATTGTTCAATTTCCACGTATATGTGGGCATTCTTCCCTTATTGTTATTGAAGACCAGTTTTAGGCCGTGGTGGTCCGATAGCACGCATGGGATTATTTCTATCTTTCTGTACCTGTTGAGGCCCGTTTTTTGACCAATTATATGGTCAATTTTGGAGAAAGTACCATGAGGAGCTGAGAAGAAGGTATATCCTTTTGCTTTAGGATAGAATGTTCTATAAATATCCGTTAAGTCCATTTGGCTCATGACTTCTCTTAGTCTGTCTACATCACTGTTTAATTTCTGTTTCCATGATCTGTCCATTGATGAGAGTGGGGTGTTGAAATCTCCCACTATTATTGTGTGAGGTGCAATGTGTGTTTTGAGCTTTAGTAAGGTTTCTTTTACATATGTAGGTGCCCTTGTATTTGGGGCATAGATATTTAGGATTGAGAGTTCATCTTGGTTGATTTTTCCTTTGATGAATATGAAGTGTCCTTCCTTATCTTTTTTGATGACTTTTAGTTGGAAATTGATTTTATTTGATATTAGAATGGCTACTCCAGCTTGCTTCTTCTGACCATTTGCTTGGAAAGTTGTTTTCCAGCCTTTCACTCTGAGGTAGTGTCTGTCTTTGTCTCTGAGGTGTGTTTCCTGTAGGCAGCAGAATGCAGGGTCCTCGTTGCGTATCCAGTTTGTTAATCTATGTCTTTTTATTGGGGAGTTGAGGCCATTGATATTGAGAGATATTAAGGAATAGTGATTATTGCTTCCCGTTATATTCATATTTGATGTGAGGTTATGTTTGTGTGCTTTCATTCTCTTTGTTTTGTTGCCAAGACGATTAGTTTCTTGCTTCTTCTAGGGTATAGCTTGCCTCCTTATGTTGGGCTTTACCATTTATTATCCTTTGTAGTGCTGGATTTGTAGAAAGATATTGTGTAAATTTGGTTTTGTCATGGAATATCTTGGTTTCTCCATCAATGTTAATTGAGAGTTTTGCTGGATACAGTAATCTGGGCTGGCATTTGTGTTCTCTTAGGGTCTGTATAACATCAGTCCAGGATCTTCTGGCCTTCATAGTTTCTGGCGAGAAGTCTGGTGTGATTCTGATAGGTCTCCCTTTATATGTTACTTGACCTTTTTCCCTTACTGCTTTTAATATTCTTTCTTTATTTTGTGCGTTTGGTGTTTTGACAATTATGTGACGGGAGGTGTTTCTTTTCTGGTCCAATCTATTTGGAGTTCTGTAGGCTTCCTGTATGTCTATGGGTATCTCTTTTTTTAGGTTAGGGAAGTTTTCTTCTATGATTTTGTTGAAGATATTTACTGGTCCTTTGAGCTGGGAGTCTTCACTCTCTTCTATACCTATTATCCTTAGGTTTGATCTTCTCATTGAGTCCTGGATTTCCTGTATGTTTTGGACCAGTAGCTTTTTCCGCTTTACATTATCTTTGACAGTTGAGTCAATGATTTCTATGGAATCTTCTGCTCCTGAGATTCTCTCTTCCATCTCTTGTATTCTGTTGGTGAAGCTTGTATCTACAGCTCCTTGTCTCTTCTTTTGGTTTTCTATATCCAGGGTTGTTTCCATGTGTTCTTTCTTGATTGCTTCTATTTCCATTTTTAATTCCTTCAACTGTTTGATTGTGTTTTCCTGGAATTCTTTCAGGGATTTTTGCGATTCCTCTCTGTAGGCTTTTACTTGTTTATTAATGTTTTCCTGTGCTTCCCTAAGTGTGTTCAGGTCTTTCCTGAAGTCCTCCAGCATCATGATCAAATATGATTTTGAAACTAGATCTTGCTTTTCTGGTGTGTTTGGATATTCCATGTTTGTTTTGGTGGGAGAATTGGGCTCCGATGATGGCATGTAGTCTTGGTTTCTGTTGCTTGGGTTCCTGCGCTTGCCTCTCGCCATCAGATTATCTCTAGTGTTACTTTGTTCTGCTATTTCTGACAGTGGCTAGACTGTCCTATAAGCCTGTGTGTCAGGAGTGCTGTATACCTGTTTTCCTCTCTTTCAGTCAGTTATGGGGACAGAGTGTTCTGCTTTCGGGCGTGTAGTTTTTCCTCTCTACAGGTCTTCAGCTGTTCCTGTGGGCCTGTGTCTTGAGTTCACCAGGCAGCTTTCTTGCAGCAGAAAATTTGGTCTTACCTGTGGTCCCGAGGCTCAGGTTTGCTCGTGGGGTGCTGTTCAGGGGCTCTCTGCAGCGGCAGCAACCAGGAAGACCTGTGCCGCCCCTTCCGGGAGCTTCAGTGCACCAGGGTTCCAGATGGTCTTTGGCTTTTTCCTCTGGCGTCCAAGATGTGTGTGCAGGGAGCAGTCTCTTCTGGTTTCCCAGGCCTGTCTGCCTCTCTGAAGGTTTAGCTCTCCCTCCCACGGGATTTGGGTGCAGAGAACTGTTTATCCGGTCTGTTTCCTTCAGGGTCCGGCGGTGTCTGTGGCAGGGGTCCTGCCGCTCCTGGGCCCTCCCCCACGGGAGCCCAGAGGCCTTATACAGTTTCCTCTTGGGCCAGGGATGTGGGCAGGGGTGAGCAGTGTTGGTGGTCTCTTCCGCTCTGCAGCCTCAGGAGTGCCCACCTGACCAGGCGGTTGGGTCTCTCTCTCACCGGGTCTGGGAGCAGAGAGCTGCTGCGGGCCGGGATCCGCGGGTGTGGGACTTCCGGTAAACACAGAACGTGCCCGGTTCTAGAGAAATTCTGCTTCCGTGTGTCCCAAGCTCACCAGGAAGCTTTCTTGCAGCAGAAAATTTGGTCTTACCTGTGGTCCCGAGGCTCAAGTTCGCTCGTGGGGTGCTGCCCAGGGGCTCTCTGCAGCGGCAGCAACCAGGAAGACCTGTGCCGCCCCTTCCGGGAGCTTCAGTGCACCAGGGTTCCAGATGGTCTTTGGCTTTTTCCTCTGGCGTCCGAGATGTGTGTGCAGGGAGCAGTCTCTTCTGGTTTCCCAGGCCTGTCTGCCTCTCTGAAGGTTTAGCTCTCCCTCCCACGGGATTTGGGTGCAGAGAACTGTTTATCCGGTCTGTTTCCTTCAGGGTCCGGCGGTGTCTCCGGCAGGGGTCCTGCCGCTCCTGGGCCCTCCCCCACGGGAGCCCAGAGGTCTTATACAGTTTCCTCTTGGGCCAGGGATGTGGGCAGGGGTGAGCAGTGTTGGTGGTCTCTTCCGCTCTGCAGCCTCAGGAGTGCCCACCTGACCAGGCGGTTGGGTCTCTCTCTCACCGGGTCTGGGAGCAGAGAGCTGCTGCAGGCCGGGATCCGCGGGTGTGGGACTTCCCTTGAGTATTTCTTATATACATTTCGAGTGTTATTCCCTTTCCCAGTTTCCGGGCAAACATCCCCCTCCCCCCTCCCCTTTCTTATCGGTGTTCCCCTCCCCACCCTCCCCCCATTGTCCCCCTCCCCCCAACAGTCTAGTTCACTGGGGGTTCAGTCTTAGCAGGACCCAGGGCTTCCCCTTCCACTGGTGCTCTTACTAGGATATTCATTGCTACCTGTGAGGTCAGAGTCCAGGGTCAGTCCATGTATAGTCTTTAGGTAGTGGCTTAGTCCCTGGAAGCTCTGGTTGCTTGGCATTGTTGTACATATGGGGTCTCGAGCCCCTTCAAGCTCTTCCAGTTCTTTCTCTGATTCCTTCAACGGGGGTCCTATTCTCAGTTCAGTGGTTTGCTGCTGGTATTCGCCTCTGTATTTGCTGTATTCTGGCTGTGTCTCTGAGGATCCAGTTATACCTCTCTTGGGCATATACCCAAAAGATGCCCCAACATATAAAAAAGACACGTGCTCTACTATGTTCATTGCAGCCTTATTTATAATAGCCAGAAGCTGGAAAGAACCCAGATGCCCTTCAACAGAGGAATGGATACAGAAAATGTGGTACATCTACACAATGGAATATTACTCAGCCATCAAAAACAACGACTTTATGAAATTCGTAGGCAAATGGCTGGAACTGGAAAATATCATCCTGAGTGAGCTAACCCAAACACAGAAAGACATACATGGTATGCACTCACTGATAAGTGGCTATTAGCCCAAATGCTTGAATTACACTATGTTAATTCTACTGATTCATGAGAATGAGGGATATTTCCATCTTCTGATATCTTCTTCAATTTTGTTCTCAAGAGTTGAAGTTATTGTTATACAGGTCTTTCACTTGCTTGGTTAGAGTTACTTCCAGATATTTATGTTATTTGTGGCTATTGTGGGGGTATTGTCTCCCTAACTTCTTTTTCAGCCCGTTTATTGTTTGTATAAAGGAAAGCTAATGATTTTTCAAAGTTAATTTTGCAACTAGCCACTTTGCTGAAGTTGTTTATCATCTGTAGGTATTCACTGGTAGAATTTTGGGGGTAATCTTATGTATACTATCATATCATCTACAAATACTGATACTTTGAGTTTTCTCTTTCTAATTCTGCTGTCTTGTTGCTCTACCTAGGACTTTAAGTACAAAATAGAAACAGAAGGAACATTGGTAAACTCATCTATGAGGCCATAGTCACTCTGATACCTAAACCACACAAAGACTTAACACAAAAAGAAAATTTCAGTTCTAATTTTTACTTATGAACATTGATGCAAAAATAATAAAATTCTTACACCCCAAATACAAGAACACATTACCATCACGATCAAGTGGGCTTTGAAATTATGAGCAAAATAAAATTTTTATTCCTCAAGTTTCTCAATTGTATATTTTGATTAAGTTTATATAAAAATAACTGACACAAAAAAACAACCATAAATGTGGGATTAATATTTCTTATTGTTTATGTCTGTGTCAATTAATAAATTTTGAAGTTTCTTGTTTTTTATTCTATTTCATTACATTTTTATTATAGTAAAATATAGATCTAAAGCACTGGGGGCTAGAGAGATGGCTTAGAGTTTCAGTGCATTTGCTGCTCTTCCAGACAATTCATTGCCTTCTGCCATTTTTTGAACCAGGTCCACATGTATTATAGAGACATACATGCAAATTATTCATACATATTAAGTACATAAAATCTTTCATTTGCTGAATTTAAGTAAATAGTATATGCTTTCATAAAGTATGCAAAACTTTTCAACAATAAGATAAAATTTGACTCCCAGAAGTCTCTTTCAATTTTTTCAAATCAAAAATACAAGTTATTGACATTTTGCAAAGCATAGTATAATATTTGGGATGCAGAGGCAGAAAGTGTCAGTAAAAGGTAAGACATTTGTCTTTTCTGATGTGAAACTGCATGATCCCTAGAGGGAGAAATTTATTGGAAAAGTAATTCTGAAATAAAGGGCATGAACAATATGCTATATGAACACAGAGGGCTCTCTAGCTTCGTTATAATGGAAAGATAAGGCAGTACTTCCTGGGGAAGATTCCATTCCTGTAGATCTGCAGCCTGAATAGAACATTCCACAAGGAAACAGGGCATGTGTGTATCTAGTCACAGGCAGGTTTACTATAAACAGAGGCCTTTCAAGTGCTGACTGACAGGGATGTTGTGGCAGTCATCTCAAAGAATGGCAGCGTTGTTAGTGACATGCATAATATTTCTAAAATTATAGTTTCTTTTAAATAAAGTTATGAACAAATTAAATGTAAAATTTCTTGAGTTTTACTTTAGTTGTGGTTAGGAAAAAATTGTAGAATTCTTTGTATTTGTATGCAAACAGAGATGGGTTCTAAGCTCACATAATTGTAAATGAACTTACTAAATAAATTAACATCTGATATTGAATTTGGAGGTCATACAAGACTCTCTTCTTTTTAGTACACCTGTCATTCCTGACTCCCACAAGGTAGACACCATCAGTGTTCCTCTGTTTCATTCAAACAAACTAAAATGTTGCAAGTTTACAAAGTAATCATTGTTCATTACATTTTCACTGATAGTCTATTTCACAGAATATAGACATGCCACAGAGGTAGTGTATGTTCTGTTTCAGACTGCTGCATTAAAATGAATATCTCAATGAATTAAAATGAACTATCTACAATACTTTTTTTTCAGTGCGTTAGAAATGTTATTTTATATCATATTGATTGTGCCACTCATTTGCAGTATATGCGTGTATATTAAATTATTTTATTACTAAAAATGCTAACAATGATCTGAGTAAGTTGCAGTTTCTGCATTGGGGGCTGTTTGGCCCCAGTGGTGATAGTTGCTGAGTGATTATGAGGTACATGGTGGAGACTAGTTTGTGTGGCTCTACTAGTTTCTTAAGCAAGGCAACTGAAATCTGACATTGATGGACTCTTGTTAAGATTTCTTGTCACTATGGTAGCACTTTCTTGTAATCCCAGCACATGAGAGGCCAAGACATAAGGATTTTGAGATACTCTGGGATACAGAGTCAGTAGCTGTCTCAAGTAAACAAAACAAGAAAATGTGAAACAAAACATCATCATCAGAAAAGTTACCTTTGTAGAATGCAGTCTGTTGCTACCATTTTGCCCAAACTAAGTCTAAAAATTGGAATACTGCTATTAACTATTCATGAAATAATCTAAATTTTTAGTTTTTATTTAGTGATGTTGATAACCTTTCATCAAAGCAGATTCTGGCCCAGGCATGGTGGCACATGCCTTTACTCCCAGCCTTTTTGGTAGGGAAGGCAGGTGGATCTCTATGAATTTGAAGCCGGTTTGGTCTACAGAGAAAGCTTTGGATAGACAGTTCTATAGAGAGAGACCTTGTCTCCAAAACCAAACATACTAAACCAAAACATAAGCAAAGCAGATTCCATTTCAAGAAAGCACATTTTTTTTCTTACCCATTAGAAAGAAATCCTCACTTCTTCAGATTTTTGTCTCACTGGGTATATTAGGGAAGTCCAATGGATACATTTTTTTTTTTTTTTTTTTTTTATTAACTTGAGTATTTCTTATATACATTTCGAGTGTTATTCCCTTTCCCGGTTTCCGGGCAAACGATACATTTTTTTCAATTGAGGTTTCTTCTTCCTTTTTAATTCATCTTAATTAAAAGTATGCTGTATAGTAATTTTTATATCTGCTCACTTTTCCATCTGTCTCTGTTTAATTTTTTTAGGTAGTATATTTTATTGGGACATATTCATTGTGCATGGTATTAGTTTTAATAAGTATATTTTCATGCACTCATGTATCTTGAGATTTATATTTTTGCCCCAGTTTACTTTTTGTTGTTGTTATAAAACACTGAGCAAAAGTGACTTGGGTAGGAAAGCATTTACTGGGTTTTAGCACACTTCTCAGTCTGTCATGCAGTGGTCTAAGAACAGGAATGCCAACGGAGTCTCAAGCATGACTGTAGGAACACCTTGTTTGCCTGCTGCTCATGGCTTGCTCAGCTCACTTTCTTATATAACCCAGGGCTGCCTGCCCAGTGGTGCATCCTGCAGAGCAGACAGGGTCTCTCCACATCAATCCTCAATCAAGAAAATATCCTTCTGGCTGCAGGCCAGCCTGATTTTCTCAATTGGGGTTTCATTTTCCTGGATGACTCTAGTTCATGTAAAGTTGACAAAAACCAGAACAAGCCCAATCCACCTGCCCTTTCATTTCTCCCCACTCCTATCTCCTGTTAGTTTCTTATATTCTCCTCAACAGTTGAATAGACCATCTTCCTTCCTTCCTTCCTTCCTTCCTTCCTTCCTTCCTTCCTTCCTTCCTTCCTTCTTTCCTTCCTTTTTCTTAGTAATTTTCCTTTTATTGGATATTTTCTTTATATTTTAAATGTTATCTCCTTTCCTGGTTTCCCCTCTGGCAACCCCCTATCCCATCCCTCCTCTCCCTCCCTTTATAAGGGTGCTCCTCCACCCACTCACACACTCCCTCTCTCCACCCTGCCTTTGAATTACCTACACTGGGGCCCCAAGCCTTCACAGGACAAGGGCCTCGCTCCCATTGATGCCTGACAAGGCCATCATCCTCTGTTTTATGTCTCTGGAGTCATGGATCCCTCCGTGTGCACTCTTTGGCGGGTAGTTTTACTCCTTGGGAGCTCTGGGTAGTCTATTTGGTTGATATTGTTCTTCCTATGGGGGTGCAGTCACCTTCAGCTCCTTTAGTCCTTCCCCTAACTCTTCCATTTGGGTCTCCGGGCTCAGTCTGATGGTTGGCTGTGAGTATTTGCATCTGTCTTAGTCAAATGCTGGCAGAATCTCTCAGGTGACAGCTTTATCAGGCTCCTGTCAGCATGTACTTCTTGGCATCTGCAATAGTGTCTGGGTTTGGTGAGTGTATATGGAATGAATCATTTTTCTTAATGTTTATATGTTCCACAACTTTCTCTTGAATGCTGGATATCTACTGTTAAGACATCAGAAAATTATGTAAAATTATTTTCCTTTAGAATTGATGCACCCGTTTCATTAGTGTAAAGACTCACTTCTTTCCTGTAAATACTCATTTCAGGTTAGTGAGTGCCTCAGCTACTTTCATCCTTTGTTTCTCTCAGTTTGTCACTAGTTTCACGTTCTTCTTGTGTTACCTTATGGAGACAAAAGATGTTGGCTGGAGAGAATGAGAATGTTTCCTCTGTTTCATTCCACTGAATTCTTAGATAATTGTGCCACATAAAAGCCTTTTGTTGTAAAGGCTTATTTGTATCACTTTAGTTATGTATCTGTATGTATCTATATGTAGCGATGTTCACATTGTGTAGTTGTCTTCAAACCAGAGCCACTGGATCCCACCTAGAATAGGTGGTAGTTAGCTACCATTTGTGGATGCTGGGAACCAAACTCTGGACTTCTGTAAGAGCAATACATGCTCTATACGTCTGAGCTGTCTCTCTAGCCCCACAGAAAGATTGATATCCATGTTTCTGCCCATACTATGAAAGTAGATTACTATTGCTTACTGTGTGCAGTGTCCCTGTACTCATGTCCTCTCAGATCTAGATAGGTCCATTTACCCTGGGAGGAAGTTTTGATCTTAGGTATTTTTCCTTTAGAACCGAAATACTTTGTGAGTTTTATTGATCAAAGACTTTTTTCTTCTATCTGTCTGTCTGTCTGTCTATCTATCTATCTAATCCTGTTCCAATGACTTTTTGCCTTTTCTACTTGTGTTGAAGAATTTTCTTTTATTATTTCCTTTCTAAAATGACTCTCAGTCTTACACTAAATTTTGTAAGATTTTTTGTTTTCTCCCATAGTGGAATATGGCATTGTTTCTCATAAGAGATGCTGACTGTGGTAGAATTTTATAAATTTCTGTAATATAGAGTCACTCTTCTTATGCAGGCATGTAGCTAGCACAAAGGGCCTGTTTCTGAACTAGTGTCCTGGTCCTACACTTTCTCCAAAATCTCTAGTTAGATGGTAAGGAAGCATCTTCAAGCAGAAGTGGATTCCTAGTGTGTCTGTGACTCCTACTGGTTTTATGTTCTCATATTCTTGTATTTCATCTTTAATTTTAAAAAAGTATTTTTCTCATTTGTATAGGATTCAGTACTTCTTCTTAAGTCTTGTAATAGAAAATTAATTTCTTACAGCTCACTTTTTATTATCGAGGCATTATTTTTATTTCATACAAAATTTTTGCTTGACCTACAGTCCCAGTTCTGTGGTAGAGTTGAAAAATTATGGCTTTATGTTTCTCTGGGATTTTTCTTGCTACAAGCAATGGACAATTCATTTTTTTTTATTTGAAGTAGAATTAACTTCTGAAAAATCAGTTTCTCTCAGTTCTTAGATTATTTTGGTGATAGAACATTCAGACCCTGTAGTGATGTTTGTAGAAGAATTCCCTCATTCACAGTAAAGAAACGTATTTATGATGGGTTATAATAATAGTCATTACTCAGCTGGTTTTCAGCTACTTTGTGAGTTCTTCTTCCTACCTTCATCCTCTCTTAAACCCTTTGTTTCACCCCTTATTACTGGATAGGAGAGAAGAAAGGATAGAGAGGAAGAAGGAGGGGAAGAGATTCCTGAATGAAGTCAGGAGTCTGAAAGGCGGCACATTATTATTACACTCCTTCTGCTGATTAGGGAGTTTCTTGGGACAGTTTGATTTTTGCTGCCAGGATATCTTTTTTTTTTTTAAATTCCTTCTCGTTTCTTCTTTGCGCATGAGTACTTAACTAGCCATGACCAACAGCAACCATTGTTGGTTGCAACAACTCACTCCTGCCTCTCAGCTCTCAGCATTTATATATATTTTCTAAAAAGTCCCTAGAATTCCAATCATTACACAATCACAGAAAATATCTGCAGCTAGCATAATCATGCCCTGCTAAGGCATGAGGCAAATCATAGTCAGCTGTTCTGGGCAATCTGAAATAGCCCACATTCCACACCTTGAATTAAAACAAACACACATTCTTATAATATTTCTATGTTTCTCTTTTAAGAAACCAAAACTCCAAAATTGTCACTACAATTCAGTCTCCTGAACATAGTTTAGATTTCAGTTGTGATGCTAGATAGCATTAAATCTAAATATAGAACAATCTTGGAAGGCGAATCAACTATTCTATTCTCATTTTTAGAGGGTCCAATCTTAGTAAGTGATAGAGCTAAGATTTCAAATTAACCTCAAATTACATCCTATTATTAGATTTCTATTGCAAAATACACTTAAATTTCTGTTTAATACTACTGCTTTTTGTTTGTTTGAACAGGCAATGATACAGGAAATGAGGATGCCATTGGAGGGAATGTGAACAAGTACATAGTGCTTCCAACTGGTTACTCTGGACAGCCCAAGAGAGGACATCTTACCTTTGATGCTTGCTTTGAAAGCGGTAGGTGTAGTAAAAAGTCTTGTTTGTGAGTTTGTCTAAGAAGGCTGCTTTCTCATAATCTAATTCCGTCTGATCAATCACTGTGATTCAGTCCACTTAGTTTTTCACCATAATGGAACCTCTTTTTTGGAGAAAAGTTAGTTCTGAAGGAGTTAGGATTAACTGGGAAACATTGGACTTTCACTACTCTATATTATTAAATATGTAATATGGTGCTGCTATTTTGGAATAACACTGACATTATTTGGCAATGTTCTACATTTTAATTCTTTGAATGTCTACTTTATGCTACATGAGTTTGAGACAGTCATAGAATATGGTCTTTTGGAAATAAGTTTCTCCATATATTTTTTAAAAAAACAATGACTAATTTTAATGATAGTATAAAATATGTCTAGAACTATTAGCAAAGTATGTTTTCATATAAACAAAAGTAAAAAGCAATCATTTCAATTAGGAAACATTTGGATAAAAGAAATAACAGAAATAACAATTTCTCATAATTCAAAGATGTGTGAATTAGGCTGGCAATACTGGATTTTCACTGCTCCATATAATCAAATATGTAATAATGATATTGCTGTTCTGCAATAAAACTAGTGTTAATTGACAATATTATTTTTTTCTTTGAATTTCTACTCTGAACGGGTGGAATCAAGTGTTCAATGATTATACCCTTGTTTCTGGTGATTTGTTATTGAATTTTGTGTTTATTGGCTTAGAGAAACATCCCAAATTTGGATTTTATCTTAATATGGTATTTTCTATGTTTGTATATCCCTACTTGCCACTTTTCATAAAGAGGCCAGTCATTGTATTATTTGTTCTTAATGATTTCAAACTTGAGTACTTGTCTCCCAGTAAAGTTATATTGTAAGATACTTGGTATGAAAGTTTCAATATTAATATCAAATTTGAGAGGACACAACCTACTCATTGCATTTCTTTTTGTCAAACTTGCATATTGTCCACATAATTAGGAACAGTACTTTCTATATTTCTCAAGCTCGTAACTGTACCTTTTCCTGGTTTCTACTTGATTCTGAAAAAGTATCTTTTATTGCATTTACCTTAGTGATGGACCCAAAGGCCCTTTACAATAACACCAATATTATGAAAGTGGAAATTTTGATTAATTTACCAATTGAGTGTTTTGATTTAGTAACAACCTGATAAAGTACCTATTTATTTTAGAGAATTTCTTTTCCTTGGGAGCAATCCAGGTTTTTATACCTTACCAGAAGGCTTTGTGTAAGAAATTTTCCAACATGACAACATAATTACTGAATTATTAATACCTGTTTTATAACATGCAGACAATTGGTTGTATCAATTACATCTGTTATAATATCCAGAAACAGCCTCTCAAACATATTTAATCTGAGTCACTTCTTTCAATTTAACTATCACATAAGTTTAACTGTCGTGGGAGAAACAGCAGACAGGGTCCTTTATTTGGATGGGTACATAAAATACATGATATGAGGTCTTAGGATCTTACGTAAATTTACATAAATATAGTGGTTGATTTTCTGGGGTCCAGTTCTATGATGTAGATAAACCCAGTATTAAAAGCATATAGTAATTCTTCCTAATGGGGTTATATGTAAACATCATTGCAATAATATATTCCATTAGAATATAATTTATAACATCCTTTCCAGTAGGCTGAGAGATATTGTTAACCATTTATTGGTGAACACAATCCAGAAGACACTTAAAATAATTTGTTTGACGTATTCAAAATCCATAAGATATAGTTTAATTCAAGAATTTATTTAGGCTGTTTAACACAGGATATAAGACTGCTTTTCTTCTGGTCAAATCTTGTATTTTAACAAAAATTTAAAAAAATTTAAAAAAATCTTGTATGTATAAGTTATTATGTTATAAACTTACTCTGAGGTGTCTACAACCTTTTGGCATTATGACAAAACACTGTCATCTTTAATGTTCATAGTGTCCCACAGTGTTCCATGAGTCTGAGGTGCAGGAATATTTTGTATCTGTAGGGACTAGGGTTACCAGTTTCAGTTCTCCACAGTGGTCTCTGTTTATTGCAAAGAAAATTTTTCTTGATAATAAGGACAAATGCTTAAAAACTGTTGTTAAGGATTATGGTGTTTTGGTAATTAGTGATTGTGGTTCTCCTTCAATAACTGTGACTTCAGTCAAACTGGATAGCTAACTAGGTTTACAGTAATAGGCATAATTTCTCTCTTGTATAAAATTTTTTATTGGATATATTTAAATTTACATTTCAAATGTTATCCCCTTTCCTGGTTTCCCATCCATAAACCGCATCCCCTACCGTCTCCCCTTCTCCACCTCCTCACTCTGACATTCCTTTACCCTGGGCGGGTCCAACCTTGGCAGGACCAAGAGCTTCTCCTCCCATTGGTGCCCAACAAGGCCATCCTCTGCTACATATGCAACTGGAGCCATGGGTCTGTCCATGTGTACTCTTTGGATGATGGTTTAGTGCTTAGGAGCTCTGATTGGTTGGTATTGTTGTTTTTATGGGGTTGCAAACCCCTTCAGCTCATTCAATCCTTTCTCTTTTCCAATGGGGACCCTGTTCTCGGTTCAATTGTTGGCTGCCAATATCCACCTCTGTATTTGTCATGCTCTGGCAGAGCCTCTCAGGAGACAGCTATATCAGACTCCTGTCAGCATGCACTTCTTGGCATCAGTAATATTGTCTATGTTTGGTGGCCATGTGTGTATGGGCTGGATCCCCAGGTAGGGCAGTCTTTGGATGACCTTTCCTTTAATCTCTGCTCCAAACTTTGTCTCTATATTTCCTCCTATAAATACTTTTGTTCCCCCTTCTAAGAAAGAGTGAAGCATTCGCACTTTCGTCATCCTTCTTCTTGAGCATCATGTGATCTGTGGATTGTATCTTGGGTAATTTGAGCATTTGGGCTAATATTCACTTATCAGTGAATGCATACTAGGTAGGTGTGTGTGTGTGTGTGTGTGTGTGTGCGCGCGCGTGTTTGTGCCTCACTCAGGATGATATTTTCTAGCTCTATCCATTTGCCTATGAATTTCATGAAGTCACTATTTTTAATAGCTGATTAGTACTCCATTGTGTAGATGTACCACATTTTCTGTATCCATTCCTCTGTTGAAGGGCATCTGGGTTCTTTCCAGCTTCTGACTATTATAGATAAGGCAGCTATGAACACAGTGGAACATGTGTCCTTGTTATATGTTGGAGCATCTTTTGGGCATATGCCCAGGAGCGGTATAGCAAGGTCCTCAGGTAATACTATGTCCAATTTTCTGAGGAACCTCCAGACTGGTTACTACAGTGGTTATACCATTCTGAAATCCCACCAACAATGGAGGAGTGTTGCTCTTTCTCTACGTCCTCACCAGCACCTGTTGTCACCTGAGTTTTTGAACTTAGTTATTCTGACTGGTGTGAGGTGGAATCTCAGGGTTGTTTTGAGTTGCAAGTCCCTAATGACTAAGGATGTTGAACATTTATTTAGGTGCTTCTCAGCCATTCAATATTCCTCAGTTGAGAATTCTTTTTTTTTTTTTTGGTTTGTTTAGCTCTCAATTTTTACTAGGGTTATTTGATTCTCTGGAGTCTAACTTCTTGAGTTCTTTATATACATTGGATATTAGCCCTCTATCAGATGTAGGATAGGTAATCTTTTCCTAAGCTGTTGGTTGTCATTTTGTCCTAATGACAGTGTCCTTTGCCTTACAGAACTTTTCCAGTTTAATGAGGTCCCATTTGTTGATTCTTGATCATAGAGCATAAGCCATTGGTGTTCTGTTCAGGAAATTTTCCCCAGTGCCTATGTGTTCGAGGTTCTTCCCCACTTTTTCTTCTAATAGTTTGAGTGTATCTGGTTTGATGTGGAGGTCCTTGATCCACTTGGACTTGAACTTTGAACAGGGCAATAAGAATGGATTGATTTGTATTCTTCTACATGCTGACCACTAGTTGAATCAGCACCATTTGTTGAAAAGGCTGTCTTTTTTCCAATGGATGGTTTTACTTCCTTTGTCAAAGATCAAGTGACCATAAGTGTGTGGGTTTTTGGGTCTTCAGTTCTATTCCATTGATCTACCTGCCGGTCTCTGTACCAACACCAAGCAGTTTTTATCACTATTACTCTGTAAGGCAACTTGAGGTCAGGGATGGTGATTCCCCCAGAAGTTCTTTTATCATTGAGGATAGTTTTCACTATCTTGGGTTTTTTATTATTTCAAATGAATTTGCAAATTGCTCTGTCGAACTCTATGAAGAATGGAATTAGAATTTTGATATGGACTGCATTGAATCTGTAGATTGCTTTTGACAAGATGACCATTTTTACAATATTAATCTTGCCAATCCATTAGCATGGGAGATCTTCCCATCTTCTGTGATTTTGTTCAATTTCTTTTTTCAGAGACTTGAATTTCTTGTCATACAGATCTTTCACTTGCCTGTTTATAGTCACACCATTGTATTTTATATTATTTGTGCCTATTGTGAAATGGGTCACTTCCCTAATTTCTTTCTCAGTCCTTTGAGTAGAGGAAGGCTACTTGGGTTAATTTTATATCCAGCCACTTTGCTGAAGTTGTTTATCAGGTTTAGGAGTTCTCTGGTGGAACTTTTGGGATCACTTAAGTATACTATCATATCATCTGCAAATACTGATATTTTGATGTCTTCTTTTCCAATTAGTATCCCCTTAATCTCCTTTACTTTTGTCTGCTTGCTCTGGCTATGACTTTGAGTACTATATTGAATAGTTAGGGAGAGAGTGGGCAGCCTTGTCTAGTCCCTGAATTTAGTGGGATTGCTTCAAGTTTCTCTCCATTTAGTTTGATGTTAGCTACTGATTTGCTGTATATTGCTTTTACTATTTTTGGGTATGGGCCTTGAATTCTTGATCTTTCCAAGACTTTTAAGATAAAGCGGTGTTGAATTTTGTCAAATACTTTCTCAGCATCGAATAAGATGATCATGTGCTTTGTTTTCCCCTTTGAGTTTGTTTATATAGTGGATTATGTTGATGATTTCCATACATTGAACCATCCCTGCATCCCTGGGATGAAGCATATTTGTTCATGGTGGATGATGGTTTTGATGTGTTCTTGGATTCTTTTTGTGAGAATTTTATTGAGTATTTTTGCATCAATATTCAGAAGGGAAATTGGTCTGAAGTTTTATTTCTTTATTGGGTCTTTGTGTTGTTTAGGTATAATGGTAATTGTAGTTTCATAGAAGGAATTGGGTAATTTTTCTTCTGTTTCTATTTTGTGGGATAGTTTGGATAGAATTGGTATTATGTCTTCAATTAAGATCTGATAGAATTCTCCACTAAACTCATCTTGTCCTGTGCTGTTTTTGGTTGGGAGACTTTAATAACTGCTTCTAATACTTTAGGAGTTATGGGACTGTTTAGATGGTTTATCTGATCCTGATTTAAGTTTGGCACTTGGTATCTGTCTAGAAAATTGTTCATTTCTTCCAGATTTTCCAGTTTTGTTGAATATAGGTTTTTGTAGTAGGATTCGATGATTTTTTAAAATTTTCTTCAGATTCTGTTGTTATATCTCCCTTTTCATTTCTGATTTTCTTAATTTGGTTACACTCTCTGTGACCTCTGGTTAGTCTGGCTAAGGGTTTATCTATCTTGTTGATTTTCTCAAAGAACCAGCTCCTGTTTTTTTTGATTCTTTGTAAAGTTTTTGTTTCTACTTTGTTGATTTCAGCTCTGAGTTTGATTATTTCCTGCCTTCTACTCCTCCTGGGTGTATTTGCTTCTTTTTGTTCTAGAGCTTTTAGGTGTGCTGTCAAGCTGGTGATGTATGCTCTCCCCTGTTTCTTTTTTGGAGGCACTCAGAGCTGTGAATTTTCCTCTTAGCACTGCTTTCATTGTGTCGCATAAGTTTATTTATGTTGTGCCTTCATTTTCATTAAATTCTAAGAAGTCTTTAATTTCTTTCTTTATTTTTTCCTTGACCAAGTAAAAGATAATATGGAATAGTGACTGTTATTTCTTGTTATTTTTGTTTTAGAAGTATAATTATGTTTGTGTGACTCCCTTTTGGGTTTGTTTGCTTTTTTAGGGTGCAGTTTCCCTTCTTCTGTTTGAATTTTCCATCTATTATACTATGTAGGCCTGGATTTGTTGGAAGTTATAAATTTAATGTGTTCCTGAATTCTGTTTACAAGTGTTTGATTGAGAAATTTTGCCTCTATTTCCATTAAACAAGTTCAGAAAGTAGAACTGGTAAGACTTGTTATCAATTATCAAATGTGTTGCTGAAGTGAATCTGTCTTGACTATGTGACCACAAGATCAAGGGTAGGAATGGACACTCAGCATCAAAGTGACCAGATGCAGTCAAAACTTGATCAACAGTTGGTTTCTATGTACCTACTGGAGGCAGGATACAAAGGTGACCCAGTGAGTCTATTTACTCTCTGGGGACTGTGGTTTTTCTGCTCCAGGTAATCTCTGGAATCATTACACCACCGACTCCAGTTCTTCTAGTGACTGCTATCACCTCAGAAATTACAAATCCAAACACTCAGTGACCTTACTGACCACTAGAACTAAAGCTCCAGTCTTTGACAGACTATGTGATCATTGTAGCTAGCACTTGGGCTCTTCACTGACCTCTGAATTCACTAGACTGGAGTTCTAGTTCCAGGTTTCTGACCTACATGAGGCAGAGTCATGGTCTGAGAAGATGGAGGACAGGTGGACTGGTACTCTTGGGTCCTTCAGTATGGAAATCAGTATGGAGGTTCCTCAAAAAGATAGAAATTGAACTACCCAATGAACTACCCTATGATCTAGATATACCACTCATAGTGTATACCCAAAGGATTATATATCCAATTACAATGATATTTGCTCACCCATGCTAACTCCTGTTCTATTGATAAACGTAGGAAATGGTAACAGCTTGGATGTCCATCAACTGATAAATGGATAAAGAATATGTGGTACTGATACATAATGGGATTTCATTAAGGTGTTAAGAAAAATGAGATTATGAAATTTGCAGGTACTGCAATCCTATTTAGAAACTTTCTGCTTGTGCATGTAAGTTGATAATACTACTTCATTTTTCTTGTAGCTGATTTAGAGTAGCTGATCCTGAAAGTGATCCTGTCTTGACTATGTGACCTGATACTGTTGGTTTCTAGAACTCTTGCATTCTTCTGCAGTCATCTACCTCAATATGCAGTTATATGTTTATTGTTTTGGCTCTATTTGTGAAAGAATAAGTGAGTTCTGGGTACGTCTATTCAGTCACCTTGCCTACCTTGATATTTGAATACATCCATATATATGATACATTTAAAGTAGCATGCCCATCCCTTCATAGAAATACCTCTTTTCCTAAAACACTTAAATTCTATTCATTCACAAAAGTTCAAGTATATAATTTTTTGTTAGTGGTGTGTAATGCCGTGTAGAGTAATTGTCTTTATTGTAGTATAGAGGTTCTTATTTTCCCACAAAACATATCTGCTCTTCAGTAACCAAGTGTTTTGTTATTTAAAAAGAGAACCTCTTCAGATGTATTCTGAAGAGTTTGGTGGGTTATATTGCAATAATTGTTGTTATTATATTAAACAAGAGGCTAGAGATACACATGTACATTAGAACAATGACCCAGTGAAGGTGGAGACAGAAATTTGATCAATGTAGATATAAGCCAAGGGATTATAAGGACTCATGACAACTATATTGCAGGCAGGATGGATTTATTACAGGAGACCAGAAAATCCATTATCTAGCTATATTTTCCAAAAGGACCCAGAGGACTCTTCTTTTACAACAGCAATAAAAACAGACCAGTAGAATGGACATTAGTATCATTGAGAAATTCATGGATGTCTGTCTTCTGCAGACTAAAACTGGCAATAGAAATTCTACATGAAATTTATTTCTGGTTTCCAAGTCTCAAAAGACAAAATAGGATTCCATATGATCATTACTATTTTTTGATAGCTCTTAACCCCTGTACTGCTAATTGTGGTGTTTGATTGCTCTCCCAGGAGCCACTATAGACAAGTGTTACACTCAGATGCCTTAACTAACCTTACAATTCTAATTCATAGCAATGATTTCTTGTCATGGTATATTTCTCTCCTAGTCCATAACCTTCAGAATCTGTTTACTGTTATACATTCCCTTTCTATCTAGTGTTACAAATTGGTTAGATATTACAGACTCTTTAGGTAAAATTTTGAAAATTTTGAGTATTTTAAGCTATTTTCTTAATGTAATAGGGTCTTGCCTCACTTACTCCCAAAACTGACTCAAATTAATGGTGTGGAAGTATTTCAGGTCCTATTTCTGAATAGCACACTACCTAATTAAATAGTGCTTTATGGCACTAGAGAGATGACTCTTCAAATGAGAGCACTGGTTGTTTTCTAGAGGACCAGAATTCAACGCACAGTTCCATTTCTTGAGGATCTCATGCTCTCTTCTGCTCTTCTTCAGCACCAGGTACATATGTGTTGCACAGATCTACATGCATGTAAAACACCCATACACATAAAGTAAAGTAATAAGCATTTAAAAAGAAAATAGTGTCCTAAAATAATAATTTTACTTTATCATTATGTTCGATGAGTCTAGTGTACAGACAGAATATGTTAGAAGATATCTTGTCTTTGCTTCACAGTGTTTAGGATTTCAGAAGAGAAAACATTTAGCTATTGATTAAAAGAGTTGAGCTCTAGGGACATTAGAAGACATAATCTCTCACATGTCTATCACTTGATATTAAATATCAGTATTAGAGTACTATGTATGTAGCTTATCCCTATGGCTTTATTTCTTCACAATATGTTGAGTTGCGGTAATTGGACTCTGCATATAACACAATGCGTGTTACAGTGAACATGGTCGAAACAGCAGTTCTTTTTGTGAATTATCTTGGAAATCAAATATGCAAATCAATAATTGCAAGCTCATAACATCTGCCTGATATGTATTAATATTAAACAAGATATGAGCAAAGATAATTCTCATATGGGAGACAAATGGGAGAACATGTTTTTATACTCTTAGTACATTATTAGTGTTTGGACTGTAACAATAAAAACACCATAGATTATGTGTATTAAATAAGAAACATTTCTCTCACAGGTCTGGAGGTTAGAAAATCTATGTTTGAGGCCCCTGGCATCTTCAATGTCTGTTAATGGTCTCCATTTTCATTCTTCAGGGTGTTTTCACTATTCCCTCATAATGAAAAACAAGGGTAAGAGGACTCTGAGAGGGTACTTGTATGTAAACACTAATTCTATTCATAAGTGCTTCACATTTATGGCCTAATAGTTCCTTAAAGACACTGTGCCCTAAGACTGTCACTTCTCAGTATATGACCTTTTGTTAGGGAAATACACAGATATTAAATAAACAATAAAGACAGTAAGGTAGGAGAGAATGCTATTTGGGGCAGTCCACATTACTGTGAGCATATTGAATGATGTACTTGACCTTTCTATGTCATGTTTTGTAGGCTAAAGAAATAGAGTGCTCTGTTTGTCTTAATAGTAATAACTATCAAACTTAAAGAAATATTTTGAGTATTAGTTAATGATGTACCATATAGCTTTATATGAAAGGATAACATTGTTTGAAACATGATGAACTATATTTCAGTTCTATCTTGAATAGTTTCTCTTAGGAATTACTTGATGTATTTATTTTAAAATAGAGAAGATTATTCCCAAAGACTTAAAAAAATGACCAGGTATACTTACCATTTAAAAGTATCTAGATGTTTGGTGTTTTCTGTTCTTTTTTCTTTTAATTAAAATATAATTACATTTCTTGTATATTCAATGTACTAACCCTCTGTCAGATATATAACTACTAAAGATTTTCCCCATTTAATTGTTGCCTCTTCACTTGAATGATGGTGTCCTTTGCTATTTCACAAGGTCCCATTTATTAATTTATGCTCTTATGCCTGTGCTTCTGGGGTTTTGTTCAGACTCTTTTTTGGCACTTTTTAATTGAAGTGTATTCCACACTTTCTCCTGTACCAGATTCAGGTATCTCATGTCTTATTTTGAGTTCTTTGATCCATTTTGATCCATATGGAGTTGAGTTTTGTACAAGGTGAAAGATAAGGTCATAGTTTCATTTTTTAAAATGTATTTTTCTTTAATATTTTTGTTTTATTTTACAGTCCAGAAGTTATCCCCATCTTGGTTCACCTCTGACTGTTCCTTATCCCATACTTCCCCTTCCCTCCAACCCTCCCCTCCCCGCACCCCTCCCCAAGTCTCCAAGAGGATGTCCTCAGCACCTCACCCGCCACCAGACTTTGACTTCCCCACTCCCTACTTCCTGAGGCCCAAAGTCTCTTTCTTTTCTTTTATTGGACTCTTTTTATTTACATTTCAAATGTTATTCCCTTTCCTGGTTTCCCAGACATAAGTCTCCTATCTCATCCCCCTCCCATTCTTCTATAAGAGGGTCCAACCTTGGCAGGACCAAGAGTTTCTCCTTCCATTGGTGCCCAACAAGGCCATCCTCTGCTACATATGCAGCTGGAGCCATGGGTAGTGGTTTAGTCCCTGGGAGCTCTGGTTGGTTGGCATTGTTGTTCTTATGGTGTTCAAGGTACCTTCAGTTCTTCTTTCAATCCTTTCTCTAGTTTTGAGGGTTAGGTGCATCTTCTCTCATGGTGACCAGACCAGGCAGTCCTCTGTTGTATATGTGTTGGGGGCCTCATATCAACTGGTGTTTGCTGCCCGGTTGGTGACTCAGTATCTGAGAGCTCTCAAGGGTTCAGGTTAGTTGAGACTGCTGGTCTTCCTATGGAGTCACCCTCTATCTCAGCTTCTTCCAGTCTTTCCCTAATTCAACCACAGAGTCCCTGGATTCTGTTCATTGATTGGTTGTTAAATATTTACATACGACTCTTTCAGCTGCTTGTTGAGCCTCTGCAAACTGGTACAACCACTCTGGAAATCAATGTAGAGGTTCCTTAGAAAATTGAAATAGATCTACCTGAAGACACAGCTATACCACTCTTGGGCATATACCCAAAAGATGCTCCACCATGCCACAGGAGCATGTGTTCCATTATGTTCCTAGTGGTCTCATTTGTGATAGCCAGAAGCTGGAAACAACCCAGATGTCCCCAACAGGAGGATGGGTACAGAAAATGTGGTTCATTTACACAATGGAATACTATTTAGCTATTAAGAATTATGACATCCTGAGTTTTGCAGGCAAATTTGAGGAACTAGAAAATATCCTGAATGAGGTAACTCAGACCCAAAAGGACATACATGGTATGTTCTCACTAACAAGTGGAAATTAGCCAAACCCAGGATATAATCTACAGAACTCAAGAAGGTTAACAAGCTGAAGGGCCCAAGTGAGGATGCCTCAGTCCCACTTGGGAGGGAGAAGAAAGCAATCATGGGAGGCAAACCTGGGAGATGAGAGACTCTCAGGACTCAAAGGGAGGGATCCTAGATGAAATGCCCAACAGTGAGGAGACAGAACGTGTCCAGTAGAAAGGCAGGGTATCAAGTGGAGGGATAGAATTGCCATCCCACAGTCAAAGCTCTGACCCATAATTGTTCCTGTCTGAAAGAACTGCTGGGACAAAAATGGAGATGAGCCTGAGGGAACAACAGAGGTCCAGTGACAGGCCCAAATTGAGATCCAGATCAAGGGGAGGCACTAAGGCCCGACACTATTACTGATGCTATGATGTGCTCACAGACAGGAGCCTAGCACAGTTTCATTCTACTTTGAGATTTCACCTTATCTCAGTCACACTGTCTAATATAAAGAAATGACAAACATATGTTGGTATGGATCTGGAAAAATGAGAACACTCAATCACTGTTGGTAGGATTACAACTGGCGTAGCCATTGTGGAAATCAAAAAGCTACAAATGGATCTACTATATGGTCCAGCTGTACAGCTCTTGGATCCATCCATGCTCATTGCACAATAGGTAGGAAATGTATGTCCATAAACTGATGAATGTATAACGAAAACAGTACATTCAGGCGAGAGAGTGTTATTCAACTGTTCAGGATAATGAAAAGATAAAATCTGCAAGTAAATGAATGGGACTGAATAATCATTACGGGTGTGGAAAACCTAGACCTAGAAAGACAAATGTCACAAGAATCGTTTTGTTTAAATGTGTGTTTAAGTTGAAATATTAATGGAAATAAGGAAACTCAGGAGGGCCATCAAGTAAGTGTTCAAGAGAGAGCTGGCAGAATGCAGGAAGTGTAGAAAAGGAGGAGGAGTGATGGAGTCAGAAGGGTTAAGTGGGATGGAGAAGTGGAAAGGCGGGGAAGGATATCTAACAGATGACCTGGGAAAAGCTGTATGCAACCCTACAACTCTAGAAGCCTTTACTCTCTATTTTTATCCATCTTTATATATTTGTATTCTATTCATATTTATATAAAAAAGAATTTAAATAAAGTTACCTTGTAATGGGGAAGGGGGAAATGCCCCTCATAGACACCAAGTGCCATTAAATAAAAACTCAAGGAATTGGTTATCTCTTTTGGAGTTGTTAGTCAGTGAGACTCAGAGACTCCCAAACATTATAGAATATTACCATTGGTTTTGGTTACCCTCCAAAGCTTGATGGTGAGGCCCTCATGATGATGAGACATCATGATGATGATGAGACACATCCTACTGGAAACCTAAAACATGGAGAATTTAAGATAGTGTAGACCTGGAAACCTAATCCCTACTGGCTAGCTTTTATAGTGCAGCCTACCCCCCCCCCCCAAAATAAAGTACTATTCATTTTAATCCTTGTCGCAGAATTGAGAGTATCTTATTTACAAAGGTTGGCTCTTTAAGCTTAAATATTTTAATTTATTATTTGATATTTTCATACTAAATATTTTCATTATATTCCCCGCAACTCCTCTAAGATCTGTTCACCACCTTATCTACCCACCTTAATTTTCTCTCTCTCTTTCTTTCTTTCTCTCTTTCTTTCTTTCTTTCTTTCTCTCTCTCTCTCTCTTTCTTTCTTTCTTTCTTTCTTTCTCTCTCTCTCTCTTTCTTTCTTTCTCTCTCTCTTTCTTTCTTTCTTTCTTTCTTTCTTTCTTTCTTCTCTCTCTCTCTCTCTCTCTCTCTCTATATATATATATATATATATATCTGTATGTATGAGTGCATGTTTTCAGTCTCTTCTCTCAATTTCAGTTTGTGTTGTCTGACTATGTCTGGACATGGGGCTCAGCCTAGAATGTAGTTTATACACTGAGCGCTTTATATATTCCATTGAACAAAATTGATTTTCTTTCCAGCAGCAACCAAATGCCAATAGTTCCTCAGCTAAGCATGGGAATTCCTCTAGGATTTTTGGAGTTCTAAGAGTATTGTAGTTGTGACTGTGGCCTTTTCTTTTCTTTTCTTTTCTTTTGTAGTTTCTAATTAATTTATTCAGAATTTTGTGTTTGTTTCCTGAATCAATAAATACTATACAAAATAAAGTAAAAATGGCTACCATTTTCTTTCCCTGGCTCCTCTCACCTGGGGACAAGTCTCTGGACAACCTCATTCAGGGGTTCTCCCTGTAGATTTGGTCCTGCAAATGAGGCCAGCCATGTTTTAGCCCCTTCACTGGAGATTTGGCTGAGGTAGGAAAGCCTTTAGGAATGAGGTGATTAGGTTAGGGAAATGCATTAGTGTTTGGGAGGGAGGAGACAGCACCTGGAGCAGAGCCTACCCCAAAGAAAAGAGTGTCTAAAAAGTTCACGATTCCTTTTATTTGCCTCAAAACATAACATTTGTTGGGGAGGAGGGGGAAGGGGAGGGAGGGAACGTGAGAGAACTAAAACAAACAAACAAACAAACAAAACAAAAACAAGATGTTCATCCCTTGGCTCTATTCCCTCCCCTCTCCAACTGTTCCTCACCTCCCCCAGGGCTGAATCCTGGCTAGGGCCAGGTAGCAGGATGGGCCCTTCAAATGAGGTCAGCAAAGTTGAAGGGCATCTCTTCAATGGAGGTGTTGTAGAAGGTCTCAATGCTTGAAGAGCCCTCTTGTCTTCTTCTGTCACCATGTTAATAGCCACACCCTTCTGGCCAAACTGACAGCCTCGGACGATTCTGTGGAAGTAGTTTTTCCTGTTGGTGGGAAGGTTGTAAGCGATGACTAAGGAGACCTGCTGCAGTTTCTAGTCTATCGTTCCAGAACCTAAAAAAACTGGGGTGGGGGGCAGATTTATAGGAATAGTATTTAATGAAACACTGCTTATACATATGTTCAAATGCTCTCTTTGGATAATCTGAGACTGTTTTACAGGGGACTTTCACACAAACCCACCTTTCTATGCAGTAGTACTAAGATAACAGCAAGTAAGGGATCACATTATTTGAAAAAAAAATCTGATTGGTTGAATTTGTTTGTAGCCCACCTCTTTCTAATAAGGACTTAGGTAATTCATGAATAATTAAATATATATATTTTAAAGTCTAATTACAACTCTTCAAGCTCATAACTAGAAAGATGATAATTTTTATTATAATTGGCTTTCTACTATCTTCTATTGCTTCTTTTCACTTTCAAATAAGGTTTTAAAGAATTACATTAATTAGTAAAACTATGCTGTTGCCTTTACTTTTGTTCTTCCTGTTCCACAAAATAGTCACACTTTGATAATGAACTTTAGTTTTAATTTTTAATTAACTTTAAAAAACTTGTTATTGATTCTTTGTGAATTTCACACCATGCACTTCAATCCCACTCATTTCCCTGTTCCTTCATATCCACCCCATCCTTGCAGCCTACCCCTCCCAAAATGAAACAAAAAAGGAGAAGAAAAAGGAATACAAAACAAACAAAAATTCTTGTCATGAAAGCTGCAGTGTGTCATAATGTGAAGGGCTGGCCCCACCCCTTGCCTGGGCAAAGTGGGACAGCTCCCCTGGTGGCAGAGGTGTAAAAGTGCTGGCAGGCTGACCAACTCAGCTACCACAAGGGCCAGATCCAGGGTCCATCCCAACATCTCTCCCATCTACTAACTGCTGGGTGTGTGCAGGGACCAGGCCTGCAGTACAAAGCTTCTGGTTCTGTAGGATATGGGGCAAAAATAGGGCAACTGAGAGAAGACCCAGTGAGGATCCAGTATTGACCATGTAGCAGAAGCCAGAAGCCTCAAACCAGACCGCTGACTCATTGTAATGAACCTTTGCAAGTAAAGATGTTTGGACAAAAGGTATAGTGTGTACAGTCCATGACTCACCACAGCTTTCCTTAACTTTAGCCAATCCAGATGACATATAGGTGCTTACAACAGCCTGTTGATTTGAAATCTGAGGGTGTGGGAACATCTCATGCTTATCATTTGCCTGCTTGAAATTAGTTCAATTCTATACACTTAGATGGGACCAAAGCCTAAAAATTACATTTCCTGGCTCCCAGGTCAGCTCACTTCTGACTAGGTTCAGTCCATGAGAGGCTTTCACAAAGACTGGAATTCAAGGAGAAGGAAGAAGGCTGGATATTTCTTTTTTTAAAAAATTTTTATATAACCTATTTTGACAATACCTTTCCCCTCTTTTTGTTCCTCCATCTTTATTAAATTGGGTATTTCTTATTTATATTACAATTGTTATTCCATTTCCCGGTTTCTAGGCCAACATCCCTCTAACCCCTCCCCCTCCCCTTCCTTGTGGGTGTTCCCCTCCCCATCCTCCCCCCATTACCATCCTTCCCCCAACAATCACATTCACTGGGGGTTCAGTCTTGGCAGGACCAAGGGCTTCCCCTTCCACTGGTGCCCTTACTAGGCTATTCAGTGTTACATATGCAGTTGGGGTCCAGGGTCAGTCCGTGTATAGTCTTTGGGTAGTGGCTTAGTCTCTGGAAGCTCTGGTTGGTTGGCATTGTTGTTCATATGGGGTCTCAAGCCCCTTCAAGCTCTTTCAGTCCTTTCTCTAATTCCTTCAATGGGGGGGGGGTCCTGTTCTCAGTTCAGTGGTTTGCTGCTGGCATTCACCTATGTATTTGCCGTATTCTGGCTGTGTCTCTCAGGAGTGATCTACATCTATTTCCTGTCAGCCTGCACTTCTTTGTTTCATCCATCTTATCTAGTTTGGTAGCTGTATATGTATGGACCACATGTGGGGCAGGCTCTGAATGGGTGTTACTTCAGCCACTGTTCTAAACTTTGCCTCCCTATTCCCTCCCAAGGGTATTCTTGTTCCCCTTTTAAAGAAGGAGTGAAGCATTCACATTTTGATCATCCGTCTTGAGTTTCATTTGTTCTAGGCATCTAGGGTAATTCAAGCATTTGGGCTAATAGCCACTTATCAATGAGTGCATACCATGTGTGTTTTTCTGTGATTGGGTTACCTCACTTGGGATGATATTTTCCAGTTCCATCCATTTGCCTATGAATTTAATAATGTCATTGTTTTTGATAGCTGAGTAGTATTCCATTGTGTAGATGTACCACATTTTCTGTATCCATTCCTCTGCTGAAGGGCATCTGGGTTCTTTCCAGCTTCTGTCTATTATACATAAGGCTGCTATGAATATAGTGGAGCATGTGTCTTTGTTATATGTTGCCTTTCCCCTCTTCATGTCTTGTCAGATCCTCTCCACCTGACCTATCCATTTAATTCTCTCTCTCTCTCTCTCTCTCTCTCTCTCTCTCTCTCTCTCTCTCTCTCTCTCTCCCCACCCAAAACAAAACAAAGCAAAAAAAAAGAAGTGAAAATCAAAACAAGCAAAAGATTGTTGCAAGATGTTTGCTCATACTGTGTTATTTATTGAAAAATGTTTTTGGTTGTGGTGTGGCTCAGCCCTTAGCACACACCTTTAATCATAAACAAAAAAGGTAAATTTAGTTTCTAGAAGGAAGTGCCCATGTTTGAAAATGATATCTAGTTGAGTGGCACACAAAGTAATGAATCAGGAAAGATTTGACAGAATATGAAAAAAATGAAAGCTAAGGGAGCAGTGCAGAGAAAGGAGGAGGCAGCTTTACTGGGACAGTTCTGCAGAGAGAACAAAGTAGACGTAGGTGAAGACAGAATGAGCCAGAGAATGAACAGGAGCCAGACGATTAGAACAGACTGCCAGTTAGTGTGAGGCTAAGCAGAGCAATTCAGGAGAGAGAGAGAGAGAGAGAGAGAGAGAGAGAGAGAGAGAGAGAGAGGGGGGGGGGGGAGGAAGCGGGGAGGAAGAGGGGGAAGGGGAGAGGGAGAGATAGGGAAAGAGACAGAGACAGAGGGAGGGAAGGAAGGAGGGAAACACACACACACACACACACAGAGAGAGAGAGAGAGAGAGAGAGAGAGAGAGAGAGAGAGAGAGAGAGAGAGATCTGATTGAATCAGTAGTTTGAGTAGCTGTAGTTGAATTAGCCAACCAGAGTTCAGAAAGAACTAGAAAGCTTAAGCTTATTCAGCAGTGAGTCTCAGAGGCTGAAACCATTCTAGGCCTAGATTAGATTGCACGAAGGCTAGAAGCTTCTAGAACTAGGTGGAGGTTAGCAGATGGAGGCAGTAGACCTTTAAGACTACAATTACTACAAGAGAATAAAAGTGACTTTTAGAAAATATCGGAAAGACACCCCGCCCCTGGACAAAAGAAAACAAAACACACACAAAAAAATAATAAAATCAAAAAGGAAAAAACACACAAACCCAAATTAAACAACCCCAAACCAACTACAGCAATATCCACAGAGATCCTTGGCCAACTACTAAGTAGGGTAGACCCTGCCCTGGAGTTTATTTGATATATGTAGTGTGACTCCATTGAAGGACATATGTTCTTTTCTTTCTGAGTAGGTAAAAAATGACAATAGTTTCTTGGTTAGAGTTAGGACATTGTGCCCAACACCTCTTCTTAAAGGTGAGTTCCAGCATCTGTGAATTCCTATGTGTATCGGCTCTGCTGTGTTTCTTTTCAGTCATCCACCACCTCTGGCTTTTAAAATTTTTCTGCTTGCCCCCCCTCCCCTATATAGATCCTTGAGCTTTGAAGGGAGGGGCTTAGAAAGGTATCTCATTTAAGACTGAGTGCTCCAAAGTCACTCTTATATATTTGGTTGTGAGCCTAGCCTTTAACGGCTGAGCCATCTCTCCAGCCCCAAAGTCACTCTCTACATATTGTTCAGTTGTGTTTCTCTGTGTTAATTACCATGTTCTGAGATAAGATTCTCTGATGAGGGATAAGTGCCAAACTAATCTATGAGAATAGCGATATTTCATTAGGTGTCATTTTATCACTGAGTTCTTTAGCTGGGTAATAATAGTAGGGTTTCCCTTAGAACAACCTATCTATTCACAGTTTTTGCTACATTCGCAGTGGCAGGTAGAGTGATTGTATCTCACAGAGAGGGCCTTAAATCTAGTTTCACAATGTATTTGGTTACTTTGGTAACATTTATGCCATTATTGTGCTAGTTTATCCTGCAGGAAGATCTCTGCTGTAGGTCATAGGAACTGTAACTGGTTGACATTGATGGTTACATTTCTCCTCTGCTAGCATGTAGTGTGTGTTCCAGAAGCACACATAGTAGTTTGTAGGGGGTTAAGCATCTAGTTGGGCACCAGCTTAATTTCTCCGTCTTTCAGTGATATCTAGTTGTGCATAGCAGCCAATATCCTTAACAATGGCTCCTGATGTTTGGTTGGAGGGATGCTATTTGTCAAACACCTCAACAGATGTAATCATTATTGACACTAGAAGTGATATTTTGTGGCATTCTAGCTGGGGCATTGTGTTTCCCATTATGACTTCACTTAAATTATCTATCTATCTATCTATCTATCTATCTATCTATCTATCTATCTGGAAGCTTCTACAGTAAACCGTTTCTATTTGGTTTTTAAAAATGAATGCGTTTAGTGTTTCTTCCCCACACTCCCCCTTTACCCTGTGCTCCCATCCCTGACCACATTTAACCTCTTATTCTAGTTTTGTCTTTATTTGTTTCTAATGCTATATCTATTTCTCCTCATTAAAGCACAGATATGGAGAGCTTAGAGCTTACATCCACATATAAAAGAAAACAGAAAATATTTGGGGTTGTTTTAGTTTTGTAATACCTCACTTAGGATGATTGCTTATAGTTCCATTTATCTGAATATTTGACAATTTCATTATCATAAATGCTGAATAATATTTCATTGTGCAACTGTACTATATTTTTACTTTCTGTTTATCAGTCAGTGGACATCTGGGCTGTTTTAAATTTCCAACTCTTATGAATGAAGCAGAAAAGTCCATGTAATTTGCAAATATCTCTGTGGTAGGATACATAGTACTTTAGGGTGTGCATCCAAGAGGGATGGAGCTGGGTATTGCAGTAGCTCAGTGCTCAGCTTTTTGTGAGGTCTCCACACCAGGCTTTATAGTAGATGTACCAGTTCTCACTCACATTACCAATGAATAGGTCTTCTCCTCTCCGTGCATCTTCACTGTCATGTTTCATTGATCTTGGGCATCTGAATGGATAAGATGATATCCCAAATACTAGGAATTGTTATGTCCATATGCCTAAAGATGTTGAACATTTAAAGAATATTTCCCAGCCATTTGTTCGTCTCTCATCCTTTGAGAACTCTCATTAATTCTGTACTATATTTTATTTTATTTTTTTTGTATTATATTTTAATTGATTTATTTTTTGGTGTTTAGCGTTTTTATTTAGTTCTTTATATATTCTAGATATTAACTCTATCAGACATAAAATTGATAAATACGTTTCCCCATTTTTAGGCTGATGCTCTGCCTGAATGATGGTCCTTTACAGTTCAGAGCTTTTTAGCTTTATGAAGCTACTTATTGTGTTAATGTCAGTGTTGTTCAGAAAGCCCAGTCCTGTGCGATGAGCATAAGCCTTCATCCTACTTTCTCTTCTATCGTATCTGTGGGATCCAGGCTTATGTTCAGGCCCTTGGTACATAATAGATTAAAAACATGGCTCTACTTTCATTCTTCTACATGCAGCTATCCAGTTGGCCAACATCAGATGTTGAAGATTCTGTCTTTTTTTCCCAGTGTATATTTTTGTCTTTTTTGGTGCCCGTATGTGTGTGGAATTATGTTGGTGACCTTAATTCTATTTTATCCATTAATTTGTGTATTTTTATGCCAATATATGTTGCTTTTACTACTAGAGCTTTGTAATACAACATAAAATCTGGGTTGTGATACTTCTAATAGTCCTATTATTATTATTCAGGTTTATTTTTATGTATTGGCCTGTTGTTTGTACATGTTTCCATGTGAAATTGAAGATTGTTCTTTTTTATTTCTGCGAAGAATTATGTTAGAATTTTGATGGGGAATGCATTAAACTTTTAGGTTGCTTTTGGTAAGATGGCCATTTCCAAATAGTATGTTTACTAATCCATGTCCATCAATGGCAATATGTATTTTTATGAGTTTGCTAGAGAAACCCTTTGGCTGCTGTCAATGTTGGTTTCTTAGCCTGCTTGCTTTGCCTAAACTTCTGCTTTGTATTGTGTCTTCTCTGTTGCCCTCCTCTCATCTGTTCTGCCCCCAATAACTCCAAGTTTAGCCCTTTGATGATCTCAGCAAACAACTTTGTAACAGATTTTCCATTATTGAACTCCATGGACTTATCTTTGTTTTTGACTCAATCTTGAATGTTGAATGGAGGAAACTTTTATCAGTAATTTTCTGAGCTTCCTGTAAATGGAGAGCATGGGTTTTCAAGTCACTCAGTACCTGCTGCTTCTCATGACTCTGAGCCCTAATAGTTGACACAATTTGCTGAGCCTTAAGAGAAGCTCTGTTTTAATGGTCATAGTTAACATCAGCATCTCCTAAGTGTTGCCAGCCTAGCAGTTTATTGAGCAAGGTCACACTTAGTTATTTTATGGCAGGATGGTAAGTGAATTGTGTATTTGATCAGCATTTAACATTTCAAAATAAAGCTTGCATGTGCAGACTAAAAGGCTGCTCAGATTTTTTTTCCTTTGGATCTGGAAGAGGTCTGAGAGTTTAAAAATAACCATAATTATATAAAAGTGTTATAACATTTGTAACAGAATATTTGATTCCCTGCTGATTTTATGCTCTACAGCATAGGCTGAAGTCATTAGGCACTGTTAGGCTTTGAAAATATACCTATGCGATTTTACTTTACTCTCTAGTTTTGTATTTTATTTTGGGAAATTATTGTTTACTTTAAAATATTTTCTTTCATAGGAGCCTGTGCTCTTTGAATAACTGTAAATCTCTCTCTATGCATTTTTGTCTGCCACAAAAGTAAGAGTGGCAGCATTAGAGCGAGATGAAGTGCTGTAGAGTGGAAAATTCTGGGCACATCAGGCTTAGTGCTGTAGCTTAGACGTGCATTTGAACACAGAACTTCAGGATATCTCTAAAATGGATTTAAAAATATCTAACTTACAGTGTAGAGTTATCAAACTTACTAGTTATAAGTGGTTAGTGTGAAGCTTGAAGAAGCTTAGAGAGGGATTTAAATAGTTTTTGTAAAGGTATACGATGGGGATAGGGAATCCAGGGAACACTACAAGAAAGAAAAGATGAGAACTGGTGTTGACTACTAAGACATTCTCTTAGGAAGCATTTTTTTCCATTTATCTTATTCAGATTTTTACTCAAGTGATATCTCTCTGAGGTGCCTTGTGTATGTCCTATATAAAACTTCAACTCTTCCCTAATTATTCTCTGATTATTCCCTAATACCCTTTCTGCTATATTTCTGTTTTGCAACACATGTTTTACATGTGCCAGTTATTTTTGTCATTGTAGGTCATAACTGTGACCTAATTCCTGATATAAAACCATCAAGGAAGAAAGAGTTATTTAGCCTGTGGCTACAGAGGGCTATGCCAGAAGTTTCTTGGGTCTTTGTCTTTGGGACTTTTGTGAGAGAAAACAAGATGGCAGTGGAAGCCTGTGGAGGAAGAGGCTTTTTACTTCTAGGCAGGCATGGGCAGAGAGCTAAGAAGGGACTGCAGCTCAAGGATAACCTTTAAAATTTGCCTGCTTTCT
This sequence comes from Rattus norvegicus, assembly GCF_021556685.1. Lineage (NCBI taxonomy): Eukaryota > Metazoa > Chordata > Mammalia > Rodentia > Muridae > Rattus > Rattus norvegicus. Next base: position 131,291,982 of record NC_141538.1, read on the forward strand.
CCTAGTGGGCCCCATGCCCTAAGTTTTCTATAATATCCCCGAATATTACCAGCAAATAGAAAAAAGATGCTAGATACATGAGCATGTGAGAGCCATATTATGTTGAAATTGTAAATATAGTTTACTATCTATTTTATATCTACTTCATATCTACATTAATTTACAAACAAAATTAATAGAGAAAGTTCAGTGTTAAACTACACTGTAGATCAAATGGACTTAGCGGATAACTATAGACTATTCTGTAGAACAAGTAGATACTTTTAAATCAGCCCTAGAACATTTCCTCAAGTGGATGTAAAATAAATACTTTGGTCTTCTGTCTTTCTAAATGTCATTAAAAAGCTAATAGACATAAAAGATCAGATAATTAATCAAAAACAGATAGAATACCTCACTTTCATTTTTAGGTTTATAATTCAAACTAAGTTAATGAAGAAAGTTCAGTGTTAAAACTACACTGTAGATCAAATGGATTTAACAGATATCTATAGAGTATTCCGTGGAACAGACAGATGCTTTAATTCAGCCCTAGAACATTTTCTAAAACAGAACATATTCTAGGTGGTCTCAACAGGTACAAACTAAGTGAAATAATATCTTCTATAATATCATATAATATAGAATAAAAACAGAGTTTAACACTAAGTGAAACTATACCATGAACACAAATATGTAGAGATTAAACAATATCCATTTGAATGACTAGAGGGTCACTGAAGAAATCAGGAAGGACTTCAAAAAAAATCTTACAGTCAAATGAATATGAATGCATACTCACCAGAGGAAAAAAGTTAAGCTTATGGCTGTGAGTGCTTAATTTACAAAGAACTATAAAGTCAGTAATTTATTTATGTAAAACAAGTTTTCAAAGATACAAGAACAAGTTAAACCCTAAAACTGTAGATGATAAGAACTATTATATATCATGGTATTAAATTACAGAATTGAGACTAAATGAACAATACATAGAAAAAACTATGTAAAGAATTGGTTATTTTAAATGAGATTGATAACTAACTCCATAGACAGTGCAACCAAACTAGAGGTTAAGAGAGGAATGTTATATGAGATACCAAAGGGAGTTCCAGAGGAAAATCAGATAACTTTAAAAACTTATATTCTAGCAAATCCAGAATAGTATAAATCACAGAAACATAAGTCCTATAAAATTTAAATTAAGAGTGTATAAAAATTTCAATATCTCCATAGAAAGTAACATGATTGAAGTGGTAGTAAGAATCTTTCAACACAGAATAGCTCAGGGCTGGACAGATTTACTACTAAGTTCTATGAAGTTTAAAAAAGCTGACACAACACACAAATACTTCTCAACTATTCTATAAAGCGAAGGAACACTATCCTTCTTGTTTTATGAAGCCAACACTCTGATACTCAAACTAGAGTAGTGTATAATACAAAGAAATTAAGACCAATTTCTGATGACACATGTTTTAAAAAGTTCTCAGTAAAATTCATTCAAGACAAATTCATGAACATAATAAGAAATCATGCACCAGGACCGTGATGCAAGGAATGCAAAGATGGTTCAATATATGCAGGTCAATAAATGCAGTACAGCATTATATAGTACATATAAAGAAAATCATACATATAGATGCAGAAAATGCATTTGGAAAAGTTCAACATTCCTTTATGATAAAAGTTCTAATGAAAGAAATTATGAACAGAAGGAACACAATATAATAAAAGTTACGTAAAACGAACCCATGGAGAAAAAATAAACTGTTTCCTCCAAAGTCAGGAAGTTTTCCACTCTTACACACAATAGTGCTTGAAATCTTAGCTAGAGCAGCAAGAGGAAGAACTAAAAGACATACAAATAGGAATGGGGGAAGCAGAGTTACCCTGTTTGCATATGATATAATTTTTTACTTACAAACCCTATAGTCTCTACCAGAAAACTCTACTTGATTAACACTTTCAGCAAAATATCAAGGTATAAAACTCAATATACTGTTGTATACAGCAATAATGACCTTGGCTAAGTAAGAAATTAAGAAAAAATTCCACTCATAATAGCTTAAAACATCTTGATATAAACTTAAGTAAGGGAGTGAAAGACATGTATAATGAAAGTTTTAAATATTGAAGAAAATATTGAGGTCTCTTGAATATTGAAAGATGTCTTTTACCATGGTTGGCAGAATTGAAGTTTTCAAAATGGCTATATTCCCAAAAGCAATCAGCAGATTCAGCAGAATACCCATGAAAATTCCAATGTTTGTGATAGAATTATAAAAAAACAGTCCTAGAATGACTATGGGATCTTGAAAGACCCTGAAATAGCAAACCGATTCTAAGCAAAAAGAGTGATGTTAGTTTTCACAACATCTGACCTCTAATTTTACTACAAAGTTGCAGTACAAACATGATCACATTGGTAGGGAAACATATGTGTAGACGATAGTATGTAGAATAGAATAGATAATACATAAAAATTCCATTTTGCTATGGTAACTAATTCTTGGCAAAGGTGCCAAAACATATGTTGGAAAGAAGTTAGCATCTTCAACAAATGATGCTAGGGAAAACTACATATAAGTATGTAAAAAATGAAATTACGTCCATTTCTTTCACTCTGCAGAAGAATCAGTTCAAAACAGAATAGGTACCCAAGTGTAATATTAGAGTCTCTGCAAATGCTGGCTGAAGGCAAGCAAAGAACATCAAGATATTGACATAGGAACAGACATTTTGTAAATGACTCTGATATCACAGGGAATCCCAGCAACTGACAAGTAAGTTTACATAAAACCAGTAACTTACACAGTAAAGTAAATTATCAGCAGAATGAAGAAATGCATACAGAATGGGAGAAAGTATTTATTAATCACAAATCTAACAGGATATTAATATCTGGAATCATAAAAAGCTTCAAAAAATTAAACTCTTCCAGACCAAAACTCACTCAGTAAATGGGCTAATGGATTAAATAGAGTTCCCAAAGAAAGAAATACAAATGGCTAATAAATATTTGAAAATGTTCAACATCTTTAGCCATCAAGGAAATATAAATTAAAATTATATTGATAGCCCATCATATTTCAGTCAAGTCGAAATGGCTATAATAAAAAAAAAAAACTATTGGTGCACCAGTGGAAGGGGAAGCCTTTGGTCCTGCCAAGACTGAACCCCCAGTGAAAGTGATTATTGGGAGGAGGGTGGTAATGGGGGAAGGATGGGGAGGGGAACACCCATTAGGAAGGGGAGGGGGAGCGGTTAGGGGGATGTTTGCCTGGAAACCGAGAAAGGGAATAACAATCGAAATGTAAATAAGAAATACTCAAGTTAATAAAGATGAAAAAGAAAAAAATCTCTTGGTGGTTATAGTTGCTGGGGTGTTTTTTCTTCATTGATGTAGTCTCTTATAACTTGTGCATTATTCTATAAATAACTCCTCGCATATGTTCACATAAGCAATCCTAAAAAAGTCATTGAGTGTATACATGCATGTACACACACACACACACACACACACACACAGATGGTGGACTAGTTATGAGAAAGAAGGGAATCATCAATGAGAGCAAGAGAGACAAGTGAAAGTAATAGGGCTAAATCTGATAATTGATTATATTCATGTATAAAATTTACAATGAATCTATTAAATGTAACTATCATATACTAATAAATACAAATATTAAATAAGAGAAAGAATAATGTAAATGAGAAACAGGTGTTGGTGACAATGTAGAAAGCAGGAGTTCTTATACACTTCCCTTTGGAATGTACAGTGTTACAGCTCCTGTGTAAGTCACTAGAGATATGTCTCAACAAAACTAAAAATGGAACTATTATGTAACCTAGATATGCCACTTCTGTCTCTGAAGGATTCTAGAGCCAGCAGACTACTCATGTATTCATATTTATTGCTATATTATTCACAACAACCAAAATATGGTACCATTTTAGTGGGCCATCAACAGATGACTGAATAAAGAAAATGTGCTCCCTAAATACAATGGAATTTAATTTAGGTGCAAGGAATAATGGAATTATGACAATTAAATGAATATGTATAACATAGGGAAGCCATCATGTTAAGAGAAATCAGGCAGATTTAGAAAGATAAATGTCACATGTTTTCTCTCATATATAAGATCTAGAATTTATATATATATATATAAATTCATATGTATGAATTGAAAAATTAAGTATATATATAAACTCTATCATCTGTCTATCTATCTATCTATCTATCTATCTATCTATCTATCTATCTATCTACCTACCTACCTACCTACCTACCTACCTACCTACACACCTATCTATTTGGGGAAAATGAAAGAAGAAACGAGACTACAAAAGGGAGTTGGGAAACTCTGTTTATAGACAAAGTATTTAAATATATATGTTAGGAAAACAGAAGGAAGAACTACCTGTAGAAGGGGCCAAAGAAGTGTTTGTAGGATCATTGAGTAGGGAAGCATGAAGGGATAGTAACATAGTATATTGATATGAAATATATGAAATTTTCACAATGAAGTATATAAGTAGGTTAATCAAAATAATTATATTTATTAATCAAAAGATTAAAGACTAATAAATGAAACAAAATAGTGAAATAATAAAATTAACAATGTTTTGTATGGTAATACAATAAATAATAAATTAAAATATGGGAATAATAAAATATGTTTGATGTCAAAAATATGTGTAAAAACATTTGAGATACTCAAACCATGATAGATAATCTGTAAATGGCAGCTATAACATTAAAATGCCTTGGCCTTTTACTGTTCACTCTTTTTCTTTCCACTTTATTCCTTTTATTGGTTTCTTTTCAATTTCTGTGATAAAACACCAAGACCAAGGCAACTTATTGAAGGAAGGGCTATTATCCCTGTCAGTGTTGTGCCTTTCTCCCTGTTGATAATATGAAGGTCAGAAAACCTATCTGGATGGAAACATTAGTTTAAAGTTCCCTGGATGTGCGATTTCACTACTAAAAAGAAGTAACAAGCTCCATTCCTAGTGGTCAGTGATACTACTATTACATATAAAAAGCGTAAGATAGGAAGGGTGTAAATTGTTATTAGGAGTTTCAAATCATAGAACTTTCATTGTTGTGACTTTTGTGGCAAGAAAGAAGCAAATCAGTAGGATATTAAGCCAGTTATAAATAATTTCAACTCATATTGCAATGGGCAAGATATTTTATCTATAGGTCTATTTTAAAGTACAGAAATTGAAATTCTTATGTCTTGAAAGTGAACTCAGGATAACAATAATGAACATATATTATATGCCAGTTACTATGTAAGAAAAATGCATCTTAAGTTCTCCTAATAATTTCATGAAATAGGTACCTGTTGTACTACATTTTGAGTAAGGAATCTTAGTGTTAATATTTGAGTTCTTGTTAGTAAATATTAGAACCAATGTTTAACCTTAGATTTCCTGAGATAAAGGCTTGACTCTTTTCCCTATATCTTTATACATTTTACTTCCTCAATATTGTTAGCCATGGATGGCTTAAAATAGAAGATTTCAGTTGAGGCTAAAAATTACCAAATTTTCAAAATAAGTAGTATTTCCTGGTCCCGACAACTGGAGCAGGAACTGTCCTTAAAGTTGTTGCTTGATTGTGGAATCCTTTCCCCAACAGGGCTGATTTGTTTGGCCTCAGTGGGAGAGGAAGTGTCTAACCCTGCAGAGACTAGATGTGCCAGGGTACAGGAATAACTAGGGAGGCCCCACCCTCTCAGAGGAGAAGAAGGGGTGTGGGGCAGAGACAGGACGCAGTGGGGGGGGGACTGAGGACAGTGTTTGGATATAAGTAAATAAACAAAGAAAGGAAGGAAGGAAGGCAGGAAGGAAGGAAGGAAGGAAGGAAGGAAGGAAGGAAGGAAGGAAGGAAGGAAAAAAGGAAGAAAATAAAAGCAAGTAAGCAAGCAAGCAAGCAAGCTTGCTCTGAGAGAGGCAGGCCAGACTTGTCTATTGAGACTTCCAGGACAGCTAAAAGTACACAAAGAAGCTCTGTACAAACAAACATGAAGAAATTTGGAAATGATGTTGCAGGTCATTATGTTGTCATTAAGATACTACAATGGTTAATTTTATGTGTGAACTTAAGGTTGACATTGAATGCCCAGATATTTGATGTGACATTAGTATGGATATGAGGATTGTATTTCAAGATAAAACAAACATTTGAATCAGTATATTACTAAAATATATCACTGATTCAATCATTTGAGAGCCTAAATACTGAATCTATGCCATAGAATTTCTTGTGTCTTTGATTATTAACTGTAGACTTGGGATATCAACATTTAAAATTGCACATGCCAATTCTTTTTAATAAGTTCTTGATACACTTCAGTCTCTGCCCACAGCCTCATTCATGTTGTTCTGCTTCTCTTGAACGGACATATAACTCAGGTGATATGATAATGGAATTCAACAGTATAATGAAAGGGCAGCATAGACAGTTCTCCTTTGGCAACATTTTATGCTTAATGGAGTCTTTACATTGACATTTACACATTGTCTTATCATGTGGACATTGAATAGCTGTTACCACCAGGAAGCTAATTGGCTAAATGCTTAATTTCTTTCCTGAAAATACTGGTTGACAGTGTGGATCATTGTTATTGCAATTCTGTTGACATTAGGATTACTGTACCTAAGTCACAAAAAATTAAAATCAGAAAGATTGATCCTTTTCAAAAATTGATATTTTATCATGACTCCTCTACAGCTCCAGGCATAGATTAATGAATGGAATATGCACAAAATGATATAAGCTCCCATATATATGACATTACTCAGATGTCTCAAACTCTGGAAAAAGCATATAAATGATTTATGGAATTGATATTAATCTCTTTCCAGTAAATGCATTACTTCAGTTACACGGGAAATTGATGTTACTTCTCTAATGCCAAATTAATTTCTTTCTTGCTGGATCAGCATTGTAAATGGAATTAGATATTAACCTTTCATATACCTATATAGGCTGAAATATGGGAGCAATTTTATAAAATTTGGGTGCCAGATTCTCATGGAGGGATGCATATTTTTCTTTGTAGTTTCTTTTTTCCGAGATTTGTAGTTCCAAGAATATTAGATCATATTTAAATCTATCTTAATATCATCTAGAAATAGAATAATTATAATTGGATCTGAATATTTAACACAGTACTATAAATAACTGCATTGCAGATGAGAATTATATGTTTTGAAAGTCCTTCGAAATTCTAGAGAACAAGACATTCCAGAGAAATTATCAGAATTCTTTATTACTAACAAAAATATTTATTATTTAAAAAATTTGAATTTAATTATATTTGATCATATTCTGCCCTTCCTCAAGTCCTTCCAAATCCTCTGTCCCTCCTACCTACCCAACTTTGTTTTACCTCAAAAAACAAAACTCAAATGCAGCAACAACCCACACCCAAACTAGGAAAAACTGCACAACTGTAGGAGACCATTATATTTTGGTCAACTACTCCTGACCATGAGGCCTGCCTTGGGGTGGTTGATATATCAATTGTCCCTACTTTGGAGAAAACTGATTATTGTCTCTTAGCATAAGAGTTATGCTAAATGACAGTTCAGTTTTTAACTTTTACCTACTTGCTAGGTTTTCATTCATCAAGAAAAATATAACAAATAAATTAACGAAAGCATTCATATCAGAGACAAATATAACAAAATCAAATATAATAAGATTAAACAAAAATCTATCACATCGAAGTTGGATAAGATGAACCAACAGAAGGAAAATAGGCTAAGAGAAGGCACAAGAACCAGAGACCACTTCTTTACACACTCAGGAGTCCCATAAAAAACACTAAACTGGAAGCCATAACATATACCAAAGACCTGTAAAGAACTATGCAAACCCTGTGCATGAGGTTTCCAAGTTAATATGAGTTTTGCTCATGTTGATTGGCAAGACCTATATTTTTTTTCCTCCATCTTTATTAACTTGGGTATTTCTTATTTACATTTCAATTGTTATTCCCTTTCCTGGTTTCCAGGCCAACATCCCCTAACCCTTCCCCCTCCCATTCTATATGGATGTTTCCCTCCCAACCCTCCCTCCATTACCGCCCTCCCCCCAACAATCACGTTCACTGGGGGTTCAATCTTGGCAGGACCAAGGGCTTCCCCTTCCACTGGTGCTCTTACTAGGCTATTCATTGCTACCTATGAGGTTGGAGCCCAGGGTCAGTCCATGTATAGTCTTTAGGTAGTGGCTTAGTCCCTGGAAGCTCTGGTTGGTTGGCATTGTTGTTCATATGGGGTCTCGAGCCCCTTCAAGCTCTTTCAGTCCTTTCTCTGATTCCTTCAACGGGGGTCCTGTTCTCAGTTCAGTGATTTGCTGCTGGCATTCACCTATTTTGAAGCATAGGTGTTTGTATGTACTGAAACTTGTTAGGTAGCCTCCTTTCCCTTTTCTATATCCTTAGACCTTATATTCTAGATTACTCTCTTGCTGGGTATTCAGTAATACACCCCCTTACTTTCTGACAGTCTTTCTAAGGCCTTTAGTTTCTTTTTCAAGCTTGTTATGATATTCATTTGCCTTGGGACTGACTTCAACTTGCTTAACATAATATAAAAAAATAAGTTTTATTTTATAGTTCCAATAGATAGAGGGATGGGTCACAAAACTACCTTCAAAAATTTTGACCCAGAATAGTTCCTATCTAAAAGAAATGCTGGGCCAAAAATGGAGCAGAGATAGAGGGAAAGACCATGCAGTAACTGCCCAACTTGGGATCTATCTCATGGGCAAGCACCAAACCCTGACGCTAGTACTGATGCCATGTTGTGCTTGTAGTCAGGAGCCTAGCATGGCTGTCTTTTAAGAGACTCTTCCAGGAGGTGACTGAGACAGATGCAGGCCCTCCCTCCAACCACTGGACTGAGGTTGGGGACCCCTATGGAAAAGTTTGGGAAAGGATTGATGGAGCTGAGGGGGATTGCAACCCCATAGGAAGACTAATAATATCAACTAGCTCAGACCCCTGGAAGCTCCCACAGAATGAGTTGGTCTGCAGCCCCTGGCACATATGTTGCAGAAGATTGACTTGTCTGGCCTCAGTGGGAGAGGATGTGCCTAATACTCCTGTAGGGTTTGTGCCCCAGGGAAGGGGGATGCAGGGAGGGCTGAGGTGAGTATGGGTGTCCTCATGAAGGGGATAGGAGGAAAGCATGCTCTCAGAAGCAGAGGGAAGGGAGATTAAGGTGAAGAACTCTTGGAGTGTAAATAAATAAAACAATTAACAAAAAACATTTTAAAAGAGAGTTTGATTGGCTCACTCTGTGGCTAAGGAGAATGGCTTACCTTTTCTGGTATGTGGTTTGAACAAATTACCTGTGAACAAGCTGTGAATTGGAGAAGCAAAAGTCACTTCTTACACAGTTGTAGGGCTTGCAAGTATATGATGGCTCTTTTCACTGAAGATGTCTATGACTTTGGTGGGGCAGCTTCTCACTCCTTAGTCTTAGTTTGTTTTAGTTAGAGCCAGTAGGCCTTGACTTCATCCCACGCTGTTTCCTTCCTGTATTATTCCTGACTAAGTAATTTTTTGTGAGCAATGGCAAAGCTGCTGATGACCAGCACTGTAATTTGGTGTCCAAGAGAACTTCCTTGTAGACTGACTTTACAAGATGTAGTTTTTACCTGTAGTTTGGTTTGTAGAAATGGACTTCTTTCTGGTATTTCCTTCACTGAGCCAAAGTCGTCTTAGTCATCCAGCTTTGTATCTTAGAATTTGCATCTTTGTAACAAACCTGCTTATTATCTGAAACATTGGTCCTTAAGTAAGGATTATGGACTGGTAATTCTGATTTTCATTTGCTCTCTATCCAAATCAATTCTTTACTTTTTCACTGGGTAAGATCTAGATAGATGTTAATAGATTTATCTTTTTAGATGAACGAGTTGAGATACCCTGTATTATTGTATTGTTTGCCTCATTTCATATCTAAAAGTATAAATTATAATGATGTGTGTGCATCCTCTGCTTTCAGTGTTCTGTCAATCACTTGGTTGTTGCTCTTGTGATCTCTCTCTTGACAACATATTTTGACGCATTCTTAAATTTAATCAGGTTGAAGTGTAAGCATGGTTTGGTAGAAGTTCGATGTGCACCTTGTTTAGGAAAACCTGCTTTTTGCTATTTTCACACAAAACTCACTTGCATTATCCCCTGTTTTTGATACCTGAGTAGCATTGTTTAATGACTTCATTTTTATCTATATATTTCTATGTTATTATATATCTTAAGATTATCCCCGGGGTAGGAAGAAGAAAATATGTATTTGATACAGTCTTTGCTTTTCACAGTTGGATGCTAGATATAAGTAGACACAAAGAGCTACAGGAACTGATAAAGTTTAAGTTATTGACATAATCTCTCATCTGCTAAATATGTTATGCATGTTTAGAACCCCAAGTCCTTTGTACTTTGTTCTAGAACACCACTTAAGTTATCATGTCTATTCAAATGTATTAATTCTTTAGTAAAAGATTTATCTTTACATTTCCAGTTATCTTTCCATGTGTTTGTCTGTGTTGATTTGTGTACGTGAGTGCAGGTGCACAGGGAAGCTAAAGAAGAGCACCAGACCCCCTGAGGTTGGCAGTGGGTGGCATCTGACCTGGGTGCTGGGGACGCTCTCAGGTTCTCCATAAGATTAATATAGCATGGCACAGATCATCTTAAATGTCAAAGTTGATCAACATGTTAATTTTGTAATTATCAATGCTGATGATGCTTTTTTGCATAAATAGGTAGCACTAAATGGTAGAACTATGTATGTGCAGAATAATCAGAAATACTTTCCTAAATTTAGGTCAAAATTCGTTGAATGATTTTTGTGAAATTCAGGTCAGAAACTCTGATTAACACAAGACACACAAAACTCTACTAATTTGATTTAGGCTGGGAAGTATTAAGAACTGGTTTTCTGCAATTAAACCTTCGTGTTATTTTTTTGAAGATTTATTTATTTATTATATATAAGTACACTGTAGCTGTCTTCAGACACACCAGAAGAGGGCATTGGATCCCATTACAGATGGTTGTGAGCCACCATGTGGTTGCTGGGAATTGAACTCAGGACCTCTGGAAGAGTAGTCAGTGCTCTTAACCGCTGAACCATCTCTTCAGCCCCTAAACCTTCATGTTTTAAAAAGAACAGACAATTCTGTGTGTGAAGTATAGACACCATAATTTATACTATAAAGTAATTGAGAATATGAACTAATGAGTCTTACGCAGGGTTTATGGGCGTTACATGTAACAGCATGTGCGATGCGAAGTGTGTGAGCTGCGCATTCAGCACCAAGGCTGTGGTGAAGTTGTGTGATATACTATAGGGCAGAAACACTTGCCTCATTATGCATTTGAATGCAATTTTAATTTTAGATTGTTCTGTCCTTAGAACTCTTTTACTGTTGCTGAATTCTACGCAACCCACAGTTTTAAAGATGTAACTTCATCTGGTCTTTTAATTTGCAATATGAAACTGAGGCCTGGCAGATCATGATGAAGAATTTAGAAAGTTGTAAGGCCAAAGAAAGTTATAAGTCCATCTATTTCAGGCCTTTGCTTCTGAAGCTAGAGAGGAAAGTAACTAAAAGGAGAGGAAGAATGGTCTTGATTTGAATAGATAGGAAACTGTCATTTTTCATTAGTAAAACTTTAATTAAAATATTATTAAATCTTTTCCTCCCTTTCCATTCCTGCCTCCAACTGCTTCCATATTCCTTTTCTTACTGTTTCTCAACTTCATGGCCTCTTTTCCTTTGATTATTTTTGTTACATATCATATAGCTACAGTTTTCTGGGCTCGTTTAGTATTGCTTATGTATATGCTTTCAGGGCTGACCACTGGTGTTGCATAACCAGTTGGGGAGCCCTTTCCTGGGAAGCCTAACACTGCCTCTCTAAGTAGACATTTGCCTGTGCTTCTTTGTTGAGAAGGGGGAATCCTATAAGGTTTTCTCCTTTTGCATCGGCATGTCTATCTGTGGAATCATTATTCAGGTCTTGTTTAGCCAATTGCATTGCTGAGGTATCATGGGTGTAACTTCCTGCCTTCTGTAGGAATTCCTGGATCTTAGGCCTTTACAGCCTTTCTGCCAACTCTTCTGAGTTGCATTCTGAGGCTTGGGTACAGGACCTGTGGTGTTGATGTATCTGTTGGAACTAAGTGTCCTATAATCAATCGTCCTCTGCATTTTGGCCAATTGTGTTCTTATAATGGTTTCTATCTGCTGCAAAGAAAACATTAATGTGGGGTGACTAGAAAGATGAATATAGTATGCAGTTAGGAATTATGCCAGTCTAGAAGGGTCTCTTTTAAGATCATGACATCACATTTTTTGAGATTTCATGGGTGTAGCTTTGATGTTGAAGACATATGATAGTATTTCTTACCAATCATCCTGGTCTTCTGGTCTCTTGTGTCTTTCTGCCTCCTTTTCTGTGATGTTTGCTGAAAAAGATAATTTTACTGGTTCTTTGAGAAATTTGCATATTGTGCTTTGATCATATACAGCTTTCTGTCATCTCCTTCCAGACTCCCTGTTTAGTACTCACATCTTTGTGTCCTCAGTTTTGTCAGAAAGCCAATACATCAAGTCCAGTTGGTCTTATCCATATACTCTTGGGTTTGTGGCCATCCTCTAGAGTATGGTAGACTTATCACAGGACACACTGGTAAAGACATCTCACTGTTTTTCTCCCGCACCTATCAGTTACTGGTAGCGCTTCACTGACTGGGAGTTCATGACCATCTTTCTCTTCCATGCCAGGACTTTGTCTGACTTTTATCTGCCATGATGTCACAACCTTGTGAGGTCATATGTACAACTTCCCTATTATGTCCAGAAATTACTGTTCATTGCAGGCATGAACCAATCCTATTGGCCTTTCATATATTTATTATTTGATTATAATATATCAGTTTTTTTAGAATGAAATATCATTAAAGCATCATATAAAGCAGTGTTGTCTCTGCTTTAACAAGACTTTATAGTATCTGTTTTTTTTTTGAGACATTGTGTGGTTCTGGCTGGCCTGAAGCTTACTGCAGACAGTGCTACCCTTAATCACAGAAATCCATCTGTTTCTGCTTCTGGAGCTCTGGGATTAAAGGCATGAGACACCAACCTGAATCAGTTTAGTTTCTAATACTTAATGGAAAGTAAAACAATACTTGTTGACTAAATAAAAACAAATGGATGTAGTGAGTGAATTGAGTCTGTAGATTGGAGGGCAGAACTGCCAAGGAGAGAGATGTCCTTTTGCCTTGGGATGAGAAACATTGTCAGTTGATGTAGATTAAAAGTAGAAATATTTGAGGTAGAATGTTTTGTTGTGTGCTGTTTGTCTATGTCTAGGCAGAAGCATATGACATAGTTTTTCAGCTTGTAACAAGAGACAATATTTTAAGCAAAGGTTTCTTTTGAGTTCCAATGAAATATTTGGTATTATATCACAAGAAATTTTAAATTTTATATTTACATTTAATTCTTTAATTCTCATACATCTGTGTCTTAATTTTTACAATTGTTAGTAATTGAAATAGAAGTCCATTAACTTCTCCTTTCTTCCCTTCCTGCAGCCCTTTGCAGGTACCCTCTGCTGAGCCATTCCATGCCCTTCTACTCTCAACCTGATGTTGTCTCTCCCTAATTAGTAGTGATGGCCACTAGTTAATCATGGGCTTTAATATTTCTATGAGTGTTTGAAAAGTGGGAGAAGACCAGAATTTATTTTAAATCTTCAAAGATTAGTGCTTTTCTAACATCACAATTTTTAAAAATAGAAATTAGAATTCCCTTAGACCTGAGACATTCTAGAATTCTGCATTTCTCTCTGAGCCTGGCAGTTCTGCAGCTATCTTTTCAAGTTTCTTGCAGATGTTGTACTTTTTAGTCTATTAAATATTATAGCGATGTCCTCTTTCTCATATCTTCCATGTCAGAGATTCACATATCTATTTTTCTCATTGTAATTCAATGATTTATTTACTTGGAGGTTCCTTCCATTAGTCTGAGCTACTGAAAGTTAAAGAATTTCTCTTAAGCCCTCTTTCCTATAGTGCACTTCAATATGCTTTTACTTTGTAGTTCTGGATTAAATATTTGTGCAATTAATAAACTTAAAATTACTATGACAAAGAATAGAAAAAAAACCCTTTACCTAGGAAACCCAGAGAAACAGAAGGGATGGTTTGTAACAGGTTATTTAAATAATACTGTGCTGAACAATAGAGGTTAACAGTCCTAAAATGATCAGATTCTATCTTGTCTTAACATTTATGTTCATACTTTATCTGACAACAAGCAAACAAACAAACAAATACCTGAGTGAATCTGTGTCTTCATGTCAGTGTTCTTCAGACAGGAAGACTGCAGAAGACTAAATCTGGGTCTATTTTGATGCACGTGGGCACACACACACACACACACACACACACACACACACACACACACACATCAAATCTGCCCATGTACTTGCAAATGTACATGTCTATACATAAAACTGTCTGTGACTACCACTCTTTTGTTCACATGTATGTATGTATGTATGTATGTATGTATGTATGTATGTATGTATTTTTCATTTTTATACTCCAGATTTTATTCCCCTCCCAGTCCACTCTCCAACTGTTCCACATCCCATACATTCTCCCCACCCCTGAGCCCCATCACCCACCCCTGCTCTATAAGGATATCCCCACCCCACCCAACTCACCAGATCTCTAAACTTCCTGAGGCCTCCAGTCTCTTGAAGGTTAGGTGCATTTTCTCTGACTAAACCCAGACTGGGGAGTCCTCTGCTGTATATTTGTTGGGAGCCTCTTCTCAGCTGGTATATGCTGCTTGGTTGGTGATTCGGTGTCTGAGAGATCTCAGGGGTCCAGGTTAATTGTGACTGCTGGTCTTCCTGCAGGGTGGCTCTCCTCCTCAGGTTCCTCCCACTTTCCCCTAAGTCAACCAGAGGGCTCAGCAGCTTCTGTTCATTGGTCGGGTGCACACATCTGCATCTGACTCTTTCGGCTGCCTTTCGGTGTTTTGGAGGGCAGTCATGATGGGTCCCTTTGTGTGAGTGTCCCATAGCCTCAGTAATGGTGTAAGGTCTTGGGGCCTGTCCTTGAGCTGGATCCCACTTTGTACCTGTTGTTGGACCTTCTTTCCCTCAGGCTCTTCTCCATTTTCATCCCTGCATTTCTTTCAGGCAGGAAGAATTATGGGTTAGAGTTTTGACTGTGGGATATCAAACCTAGCCCTAAAACGATGCCCTGTCTTTCTGATGGAGGTGGGCTCAACAAGTTCCCATTTCCCACTGTAGGGCATTTCATCTAGAGTCCCTCCTTTGAGTCCTGAGAGTCTGTCACCTCCCAGATCTCTGGTACATTCTGGAGGGTCCTCTCAACCTCCTTTCTCCCAACAGGCCTATCTCTGTTCCTTCTGCTGGCCCTCAGGGCTTCAGTCCTTTACCCCCAACTCAATACCAGATCATCTTCCCCTCTCCTCCTACTCCCCTCCCCTTTCTTCCCCTGTCCCTCTCCCCACCCTTGTAGTTGCTTTCTTCTCCCTCCCAAGTTGAACTGAGGCATCCTCACTTGGGCCCTCCAGCTTGTTTGTGAGTTCTGTGGACTGTATCTTGGGTATTCTGTACTTTCTTTTCTTTTTTTGGTGAAAACATACCGTGCATATCCTTTTGGGTCTGAGTTACTTCACTCATGGTGATATTTTCTAGTTCTATCCATTTGCCTGCAAAATGTATATATTTGTTCTTAATAGTTGAGTAGTACTCCATTGTGTAAAATTGTATTACACAATTTTTGTATCCATTCCTCTGTTGTAGGACATTTGGTTTGTTTCCAGCGTCTGGCTATTACAAATAAGGCTGCTATGAACAGAGTGGAATTGTGCCTCTGTGGCATAGTGGGGCACTTTTGGGTATATTCCCAAGAGTGGTATTGCTGGTTCTTTATGTAGGTCTATTTCCAGTTTTCTGAGGAACCTCCAAATTGATTTCCAGAGTGGCTGTACCAGTTTGTAATTCCACCAACAATGGAGGAGTGTTCTTTTCCACAGCCTGGACAACATGTGTTGTCACCTGAGTTTTTGATCTTAGCCATTCTGACTGGCTTAAGGTGGAATTTCAGGGTCATTTTGATTTGCATTTCTCTGATCACTAAGGACTTTGAACATTTCTTTAGGTGCTTTTCAGCCATTTGAGATTCCTTTGTTTTGAATTCTGTGTTTAGTTCTATATCCCATTTTTTTGATTGGGTTGTTTGGTTTTTTGGTGGTTAGCTTCTTAGTTCTTCATATATTTTGGATATTAGCCCTCTATTGGATGTGGGGTTAGTGAAGATTTTTTCCCCCAATCTGTAGGATGCCGATTTGTCTTATTGACTATGTTCTTTGACATACAGAAACTTTCCATATTTATGAGGTCCCATTTATCAATATTTTGGGGGGTGCAGCAAACTTTATTGATGGTATTCAAGAGAATGGGGAGGCTCCCTAAGCCCCTCCTGTTATTATGGGGTCTGGGATGGAAATTGTGAGGGAGATGCTCAGTGTTGGAGGACTGAGCTGGGATGGGGACTCCTCAGCAACTGAAGGCCTCTCTCTTGCTCTCAGTGTCCTTGCTGGACTGGGGTGGGTGGTCCAGGGTTTCTTACTCCTTGGAGGCCATATAGGCCATGAGGTCCACCACCCTGTTGCTGTAGCCATATTCATTGTCATACCAGGAAATGAGCTTTTCAGAGTTGTCATTGAAAGCAATGCCAGCCCCAGCATCAAAGGTAGAAGAGTAGGAGTTGCTGTTGAAGTTGCAAGAGACAACTTGGTCCTCAGTGTAGCCCAGGATGCCCTTTAGTGGGCCCTCAGATACCTGCTTCACCACCTTTTTAATGTCATCATACTTGGCAGGTTTCTCCAGGTGGTATGTCAGATCCACAATGATACATTGGGGGTAGACACATGGAAGGCCAGGCCAGTGAGCTTCCCATTCTACTCTGAGATGATCTTGCTCACAGCCTTGGCAGCACTAGAGGATGCAGGGATGATGTTCTGGGCTGTCCCATGGCTATTACACCACAGCTTTCCAGAGGGGCCATCCATAGTCTTCTGAGTGGCAGTGATGGCATGGACTGTGGTCATGAGCCCTTCTACAATGCCAGTGTATCACCTTGGCCAGGGGTGCTAAGCAGTTGGTGATGCAGCATGCATTGCTGAAAATCTTGAGTGAGTTGTCATATTTCTTGTGGTTCACAACTATCACAAACATGGGGGCATCAACTGAAGGGGCAGAGATGATGACCCTTTGGTCTCCACCCTTCAAGTGATCCCCAGCCTTCTCCATGGTGGTGAAGATGCCAGTAGACTCCATGACATACTCAGCACCAGCGTCACCCCATTCGATGTTAGCGGGATCTCGCTACTGGAAGATGGTGATGGGCTTCCTATTGATGACAAACTTCCCATTCTTAGCCTTGATGGTGCCATTGAATTTTCCATGGGTAGAGCCATACTGGAACATGTAGACCATGTAGTTGAGGTCAATGAAGGGGTCATTGATGGCAATAATCTCCACTTTGCCAGATGCAGAGAAGGCAGCCCTGGTAACCAGGTGCCCAATACGGCCAAATCCGAACTTTTCACCAACTTGTCTTTGGGACAAGGCTGGCACTGCATGAGAAGATGTGGCTATCTCTGGAACAGGGAGGAGCAGAGAGCCCAATTTTTCAATTCTTCATCTTAGAGCATGAGACATTGGAGTACTGTTTAGGAAATTTCTCCCTGTGCCAATGAGAAAGGCCATTTCCTACTTTCTCTTCTATTAGATTGAGTATATCTGGTTTTATGTTGAGTTTCTTGATCCACTTGGACTTTAGCTTTGTTCATGGTGATAAATATGGGTCTATTTTCATTTTTCTACATACAGACAGCCAGTTAGACCAGCACCATTTATTGAATATGCCTTTTTTCCCATTGTTTATTTTTGGCTTCTTTGTCAAAGATCAAGTGTGCCTAAGTGTGTAGTTTTATTTCTGGGTCTTCAATTCTATCCATAGATTAACCTTTCTGTCTCTGTACCAATACCATGCAGTTTTGATCACTATTGGTCTGTAGTAGAGCTTGAGGTAAGGGATGGTGTTTCTCTGAGCCATTCTTTTAGTGTTAAGAACTGTTTTTACTATTCTGGGTCTTTTGCCTTTCCAGATGGATTTGAGAATAGCTCTTTCCATGTCTTTGAAGAATTGTGTTGGGATTTTGATGGGGATTGCATTGCATCTGTAGATTGCCTCTGGTAGGATGGCCATTTTTACTATGCTAATTCTGCCAATCCATGAGCATGGGAGATCTCTCCATTTTCTGAGATCTTCTTTGATTTCTTTCTTGAGAGACTTGAAGTTCTCATTTTCACTAAATTCTAGGAAGTCTTTAATTTCTTTCTTTATTTCATCCCTGACCAAATTATCATTGATTAGAGAGTTGTTCAGTTTTCATATGATGTGGGTTTTTTGTTGCTTTTGCTGTTATTGAATACCAGCTTTAGGCCGTCCAATTATTTCAATTTTCTTGTTTCGTGACCAATTATATGGTCGATTTTGGAGTATGTACAATGAGGTACTGAAAAGAAGATGTATTCTTTTGTTTTAGGGCAAAATGTTTTGTAGATAACTGTTAAATCCATTTGGTCAATAACCTCTATTAGTTTCACTGTGTCTCTGTTTAGTTTCTGTTTCAATGACCTGTTCATTGGTGAGAGTGTTGGGGTGGGGTATTGAAGTCTCCCACTATTATTGTGTGAGTTTCAATGTATGTTTTGGTCTTTAGTAAAGTTTTTTTTATGAATGTTGGTACCCTTGTATTTGGGGCATAGATGTTCAGAATTTAGACATTCTCTTGGTGGATTTTCCCTTTGATAAATATGAAGTGTTCTTTCTCACCATGCTTGATAACTTTTGGTTGAAAATCTATTTTATTGGCTATTAGGATGGCAACTCCAGCTTGTTTCTTGGAAGCTTTTTCCATCCTTTTCCTCTGAGATAGTGTCTGTCTTCTTTATTGAGGTGTGTTTCTTGTATGCAGCAAAATGCTGGATCTTGTTTGCATATCCAATCTGTTATGTCTTTTTACAGGTGAGTTGAATCCATTAATATTGTGAGATATTAAAGACAGATGACTGTTGGTTCCTGTTATGTTTTTGTAGTTAGCTTTATGTGTTTGTGGTTCTCTCCTTTTGGCTTTGTTGTAAGATGCTTAAGATCCTGTTTTTTCTTTGGTGTATGTACCGTCCTTGTGCTGGAGTTTTCCTTTTAGGATCCTCTGTAGGGCTGCATTGGTAGATAGATACTGTTTGAATTTGGAATTGTTCAAGAATGTTTTGTTTTCTCCATCTATATTGATTGAGAGTTTTGCTGGGTATAGTAACCTGGGATGGCATTTGTGTTCTGTTAGAGTCTGAATGACCTCTGACCTTTTGGGTTTTCATAGTCTCTATTGAAAAGTCTGGTTATAATTCTGATAGGTCTGCCTTTGTATGTTACTTGACCCTTTTCCCTTGCAGATTTTAATATTCTTTTTTGTTCTGTGCATTTATGGTTTGATTATTATGTGATGAGAGGATTTTCTTTTCTGGTCCCATTTGTTTTGTGTTATGTAGGCTTCTTGTACCTTTATGGCCATCTCTTTTTTTAGGTTGGAAAATTTTCTTCTATGATTTTGTTGAAGACCTCTTCAGGTCCTTTGAGCTGGGAACCTTTTTTCTCCTTTATTCCAATTATTCTGAGATTTAGTTTTTTCATTGTGTCCTAAATTTCCTGGAGGTTTTGGGCTTTTTTTTATGTTTTGAATTTTGTTTGACTGTTGTGTCAATCTCTTCTAAAGTATCTTCTACACCTGAGATTCTCTCTTCTATCTCTTGTATTCTGTTGATGATGATTACATCTGTAATTTCTGACCTCTTTGTTAGGTTTTCCATTTACAGGTTTGCCTCCATTTGTATTTTCTTTGTTGTTTCTCTTTTCACTTTTAGGTCTTGGACAGCTTTATACAATTCCTTTACCTGTATATGTGTTGCTGTGTATTCCTTTTAAGGGATTTAGTTGTTTCTCTTTAAGGGTTTCTACCAGTTTACCTGTGTTTTTCTGTATTTCTTTCAGTGAATTATTTATGTCCTCTTTAAAGGACTCTATTATCTTCATGAGATAGGATTTTAGATCAGCTTCCTGATTTTAGGTGTGTTGGTGTATTCATGGCTTGCTGTGCTGGGAGAACTGGGTTCTGATGATGCCCATGTTTGTTGGCTTCTGTTGCTTATAGTCCTGCACTTGCCTCTTGCCATCTGGTTCTCCCTGTATTTGCAGGTCTGAGTGACTCTGTCTGGAGTTTGCCTCTTTTGTCCCTGGGTTGTAACAGGTCTCCTGATAGGCCTGTCGCCTTGGCTGTAGGAGACCTCCTGTGGGGCCTTCCAACTGAATACCAATTGGTATTCACAGGGACAGAGAAGCTGCTGATTTGTTGCCCTGGCTGCAGTAGATCTCCTGGAAGGCCTTCAGACTGTTGGGTCTTCAGAGGAACAGTCAAACTATTGTCTTATATGAAGCTGTTCTTGGAGGGGGGAGGTGTCAATGAACTGTGGTTTCTGTTTTCTTGTGTGTAGCCACACTCTAGGGAGGCTTTAAGTGTTTTGGGTCAGTTGCCCTGCATGCCACAGAGCCCCTGGGAGGTCTTCAGACTGTGGTGTTAATTGCCCAGTTGCCCTGTATACAGAGGAACTCCAGGGATGCCTTTAAGTCTTGGTGTCCAGGGTGCAACAGATCCCCTGAGATGCCTCAGGATGTGGTATCAAATGTTCTGAGCCCAGTGGTTCTTCTGGTATGCTTCAGGATATGATGTCAAATGTTCTGAGGGCAATGAATCCTCTAGAGTGCCTCAGGATATAGTGTCTTCTGGGAAAAGCAGACTAGCTAGCAGTCTGTCCCAGCAGAAAGGACCAGTCTGAAGGGGATTGGTGGGCAGAGGGTTGGGGAGGATAGTGGGTCCCTGAGTCCACTGGGCGCCCAGCAGCAGCTGTGGGACTTCAGGGGTTGGTGTTTCTTACCAAATGCTGAGTGCAGTGGGTCCTCTGGTATGCCTCAGGATATGGCTACCATTCTTAACAGCCCAGGGCATAAAAACTGAAGGCTTCCAGGAACTCCTATGGAGATTTCTTCTGGTTTCTTTGTGAAGGCAGTGCTATATTTAAAGGATTAGAGATTTCCAGTTATAGTTATGAATATTCTAGGTGTGACAATTCTAGCCCTACTCCATAGGTACATTGATTTTTTAAAAAACACAGATTATACATTTCCTCATTGTCTGAGTCCATAGTTTCTATTTTTCTAAAGTAAAAAAAAATCCAATTGAGCCTTACTTCATATATTCAACAAATATCCATTGACCATTTATCATGACTAATCTGTAAAAGGTTTAAATACATAACAATCATAACAAAACCCAAATATTTTAAGCATGTGTGTTCTTGTTAGCACTGTGGTATTTACTCCTGTGAGGTATTCTGGAACAGGGAAAAGACAATGTACTTTGGATTTCTGGAAATTTCTCACTTTTGGAAACTTTGATCTCTCTCTCTCTCTCTCTCTCTCTCTCTCTCTCTCTCTCTGTGTGTGTGTGTGTGTGTGTGTGTGTATGTATATATTTTTTTTCTGGGTTTGGCTTAGTTCACCTAACAGAATGATCTATGCTTATAACCATGTTGCTAGAATGACAAGATTTATTTTTTGCTGATGTAAGTTATTCCATTGTGTAAATATACCACATTTACTTTATGGAGTCATCAATCTAGGGATCCTAGATTGACTTACTTTGTCTATGATGAATAGTATTTCAATAAATATGGGCAAATACCACATGATGTCATTTATTTGTAATGTAAATGAGTATACAGAGTGAGAACAGTAGGTGGATGAAGGGCATAAACTAGTTGCATCAAAAATACACATCATTTGAATTTTTGAAATGAATTCACTCTGAATGAATTTCTAAACTACTAAATGGTGTTCAGTCTAAAATAACTGCATAATAAAAAGCAAATTTCTTAAAGAAGTTTTATCAATTCATATAAATACAAATAGTTATCTCTATTTTTAATAAAATTGTTGATATACTTTTTTTCAAAGTAGGAAAGAATACCTTAGGCTGGGATACTCCATATAAAGATTCATCCTACACCAGTCACAATGGCTAAGATAAAAATCTCAGGTGACAGCAGATGCTGGCAAGGATATGGAGAAAGAGAAACACTCAAACACTCCTCCATTGTTGGTGGGATTGCAAACTGGTACAAGCACTCTGGAAATCAGTCTGGAGGTTATTCAGAAAAATTGACATTCCACTACCTGAGGACAGGTATACCACTCCTGGGCATATACCCAAAAGATGCTCCAACATACAACAAATACACATGCACCACTGTGTTCATAGCAGCCTTATTTATAATAGTTAGAAGCTGGAAAGGACCCAGATGTCCTTCAACAGAGGAATGGATACAGAAAATTTGGTACATCTACACAATGGAATATTACTCAGCTATCAAAAACAATGACTTTATGAAATTCATAGGCAAATGGATTGAACTAGAAAATGTCATCCTGAGTGAGGTAACCCAATCACAGAAAAACACACATGGTAGGCACTCACTGATAAGTAGATATTAGCCCCAGAGCTCCAATTACCCAAGATGCAATCCACAGACCACAGGAAGCTCCAGAAGAAGGATGACCAAAATGCAGATGCTTCACTCCTTCTTAAAAGGGGAAACAAAAATATTCATAGGAGGTTATATGGAGGCAAAGTTTGGAACAGAGACTGAAGGAACAGCCATTCAGAGCCTGCCCCATATGTGGCCCATATATATACAACCACCAAAACTAGGTAAGATTAATGAAGCTAAGAAGTGCATGCTGATAGGAGCCGGATGTAGATCTCTCCTGAGAGGTAAAGCCAGAGCACATCAAATACAGAGGTGAATGCTAGCAGCAAACTACTGAACTGAGAATGGGACCCCTGTTGGAGGAATTAGAGAAAGGATTGAAGGAGCTGAAGGGGCTTGCAACCCCATAAGAACAACAATGCTAACCAACCAAAGCTCCCAGGCACTAAACCACTACCCAAAGTCTATACATGGAGTGACCCATGGCTTCAGCTGCATATGTAGCAGAGGATGGCCTTGTTGGTACCAATGGAAGGAGAAGCCCTTGGTCCTGACAAGGGGGAAGGTCGGGGGTGGGGTGGGGCAGGAAGGTGGAGTAGATGGGAAGGGGAACACCCTTTTAGAAGATGGAGAGGGGGATGGGATAGGGGATTTATGTCTGGGAACCCGGGAAAGAGAATAACATTTGAAATGTAAATAAAAAATATCTAATAAAAGAAAAAAAAGACTCATCTATTTCCAAGTTAGAAACAAGGCAATTCCCATGTTCTAGTGTATCAAATGGCAGAGTTTTCTCATGTTTCCTTAATAATTATGTGCATAAACAGATACACACATTTTAATCTTTTACAAGTAAAGTTTTAAAACTTGCTTTTCTCATATAAAATATACTAAATATATTTTAAATATATTTTGCATAAAATGCAAAACAAAAACTAAGAAGAGGAACCACTCTTTGGCACTTACAGTGAAAAAAGTCTGAGGTACATTTC
Source organism: Rattus norvegicus (assembly GCF_021556685.1). NCBI lineage: Eukaryota > Metazoa > Chordata > Mammalia > Rodentia > Muridae > Rattus > Rattus norvegicus. Next base: position 131,315,716 of record NC_141538.1, read on the forward strand.
AAAATGATGATTATCTGAGGGCAGGGAGATCTGCCTTAATGTGGATGGCACCATTCCCTTGGTACAGGGTTGAGGATTTGTGGATTTCCCCCGACTTACTTTAGCCTGCCTGTTGTTGTTGTCCTTGTTTAGATCATGTTTAGATAGTCTTGTTGGTAAAACTGGGCAGTTTTGTCTGAGCACCGGTTTTATTCTTCTAAGAGTGCCATTGCCATTGGCTACTATTAAAAAATTACCTTTACTTACTTTGTTAAGTAGTTAAAACTTTAGGTGATAAAAATATAGTGCTCACTAGTACTATTATTTGGTAGTATATAACTTCATATTTCTACTGATTGGTTCTCTTCAATTCCCTTACCTCCTATGAGGTTCAGATCTTTCCCTGTTAATTTTGCTTTAGAATTTATATTTCTGAGCACAAACAGGGAACAAACCATATATTATCACTGCATGTTTTTCTCAGATACTATGAGAGCTTCAGAATCTGTAACAATGAAGTAAGGTGGAGGTAAATTGCTATAATATATAAAAGGTTTTCAGATCTAGCAATCTTCAGTAGTTTACTAACTTGGATCATACCCATGTCTAAATTATCTGCATATTATATTAGGAATACAAATTTGCTCCTCCCATATTAGGGGCAGTTTTTTTTTCCAGGTAAACTGAGCATGCTTTTCCATTATAGTTATTGTGGGTATTTAGGAATAGAAAGTTGTTTTCTCTGACAAGTACATGAGACCTATTTTATGTGTGTATGTATGTGTGTGTACATATGTTTATATGCATGTTTGTGTGTACAAATACCTCTTTCTCTGTTATTTCAGTGTGTGTGTGTGTGTGTGTGTGTGTGTGTGTGTGTGTGTGTGTGTGTTTGTATGTGTGTGTGTATGTAGGCGAGAAAAGCCTTATCTCAGTTGCTGTTCAATACTCTTTTTCAAATAAGTTTCCTCATTGCTCTGTAGCAAAATCTTCTTGTCTCTGGACTACAAGCCTGGCTCACCACACCTGGCCATTTTTTAAACATTTTTTTAAAGATCAAATTCAAGTTCTTCTTCTTGTAAGGTAAGTGCTTTAAAGGCTATGCTGTCTCCCCAGCACACAAGTCTCTTAAGCTAGTTTTCATTGATTAAAGCCTAAGTTCCCATGAGTAAAACTGAAGTCACCACACACATACAAGTACATTAGGTACCATATAGAAAAGTATTGAGAAGATACAATGATAATTTACTTATTGACTGGTCTTACATTATTATGCTTTAATAAAATGTGCAAAATTATGAAGTAGATTGTTTGGGAAGCACCAGAATTCATTTACTCTGAGGTTCGTAAACTCTGTAGACTGGATCCTTCTTTGTCTTTTTTTCTAAGTCTATGAGCATTCTGATATATCCTGCCACTAAAACAAAGAATTGGTGTTATATTCTCGTTGAGGTTGAAATACATTACCTTTATATTCCAACACTTTAGTGTGGTTGCTGATGGGCGATCCACAACCAACAAGAGACTAAAAACAAACCTTCAAAAACATATACATCATATCCATTGAGAATTACTTGTGTCTATGCTATTTATATCTTTTATTGCTATAGGACTGTTTCTGTTAGTTACTGAGATTGAACACGCCACTTGAAATCATCCTTACTTAGTCCATTTGAGCTTCTATAACAACCATCACCACCAAGTCTGCCCCCTGCCCTTTTGTACTTGCTTGTGAGACAGAAGCACTGTGGGACCTCTTCGTAGATGCTTATTCCATTTACTGGTGCATTGTGCTGCCCAATTCTTTGCCCCAAATTCTTTAAAAATAAGTTGCAATATGGAAAGGCTGAATGATTCTCTAAATTTACATTGTTCCTGTTTTTGGAAGGAAAAATTAATCTCCAAATTACTTCTCTCTTGTATTTTACTAAGTAATCAAGGGTAGCTACATTGTACCACACAACTGTTCCAAAAACCCTAGTGTATTGGTTTAAAAACAGTCTTTTAATGGAACACTAGTACATAGAGAACATTCATGCAATGATTTCAGTAACATTCACTTCATTTCTAGATGAGACCTCATTAGAATGGCCCTTCCAGTACTTAGACCTCTGTTCTTGTCGTGAACACTTAGGAAGAAGGCTGAGGTTTCTTTATCTCTATTCTCCTATGCTTTCTCCAGAATTAACCTTACCAATTTGTTCACAGCAATGTAGCTAGCACACACCTCCAAACTCTTCAAGCCTTTATTCATTACTCAGTTTCAAATTCTTTTGGCATTTTGGGGATTTGTGAATATTAGAAGCCTGCTATAGGTGCCAGTTTTTGTCTTAGTCTGTTGGGAAACCATAATAGCATAAAATAGATGTCCTTTAATCATCAAATTTTATTTCTCATAGTTCTGGACTGTAGGAAGTTTATATCAAGGTAACAGGAAATTGGTGTCTGGAGAATAGTCAAGTCTGTAGCCTTCTCTCTGTGTCTTCAAATTGTAGAAGGAGACATTCTTTTGTAAAGGTACTGTATTAGCTCCTTCTTGTTCCAATGTGAGAAAACACATGACAAAAGGAAGTTAATGTTTACTCTGAGTCACAGTTTGAGATTACACTGCTTTACAGTGAGGGAGTGATAACTGGAAAGTCCTGTTGAGGAAAGTAGGAGGAGTTCCATGTGCTTATGAGATTTTTAGCTTTGGTTTTATCCTGGCTGTTGACAGGTATCAAAGAAAGCTTCTGAGGACTAGCTATATTTTCTTGTTACATAAATTTCACAGACATAGCTGATTGGATTCTTAGGGACAAGGAGAGGGGGAGAGGTAGAGATAGACGTAAGGTGTTAGTGAGAAAGAGGAAGAGGGAAAAAGAAACTCAGAGGTAGAAGAGGGAGAGGATGAGAGGAGAGGTAGGGAAAGTCTCAGGGAACATATTATATAATAAAGCTTTTGCAACATGTATATCTTGTCATCTTTGCCATATTTATTTTTTACTAGAGACAAAACACAGGTAACATCCACTTGCCAAGGAGAGAAGATGACATATTCATGGAGGTCACCATGACTCTGTAACATACATTGTAATTAGACTGATAATGACAAGCTCAAGGGGATTCCTGCTGTTCAAGGCAGATGCTGTGGAAGTACAGTGAGTGATTCCCTCACTCACACTCTTGCTCTCTCCTTTGGCTTCTTTCTCTGCTATGCCCACTCTCCATCCACTTTTCCCTGAAAGCCTCACAACTTTCTATATAAATAAAAATATTTTTAGAGCAGTGTTGGATGGTGTCACTTATTTTTGTGTCTGTTTGTGCCTCTAAGCCATTTCCTAAACCATTTACTAAGTATGTGGTGACTAGAATATTTGCCATAAACCTTGTGAAAAAATGTATACGAATCACTACTGTTCTCTTGAGAGAGGTTAAGCATGACCTAAAGGTCCAGGTTCTTTATAATGCTATATAATAGATTATTTGTCTGATCTATTCACTAATTATTTCTAGCATTAACTTTCCTCAAGTCTATCCGCATATAAACCAATTCTCTTGTTAGGAAAGCTCTTCACACAGCATGTTCCTGGCCTGACAGCAACAATAACTAGCAGTTATGAGTCTATCACATGCCTGCTGTTCACCATATATCACACAATCTCCTGAAAGTTACCGATTTTCTTTTTTATAGATCAAGGAGACTCATGCTCAAAGAGGCAGTGTACCATGTCTCATGTCACACATCTTTACAGTGGCAGAACTAAGATTACATCTATCAGTCTGGCATGCTATTTGTAATACAAAAGATTACCTGTCAGTCCCTTGCATATGTATTACTTCATCCTGCCTTCTTTTGTTACTTTTTTTACATGTTTGTTCTCTTGTTTGGATTATGACTTCATTAAAGGTAATATCTATGCCTTATTATAACCTCTTTTCCTCTACCCTTTGGTACCAAGTTGTGTCTTGCATATGATGGGTCTTCAGTAATCCTTATAGCAAAGGAGTGAAACACATTATGACTTTCTTTATAGATACAAAGGCTATGTTCTCTATGATGTATCTGCATACTTTCCTTTGAAAATATTTACTGTGATATAGTCTGTACAGAGCATCGTCTCAGTACTGGTTTGTTTTTAGACATAGAGAATACGATCAACCTTGAGTTAAGTGTGTTAGCTTTGGTATTTAGTTGTATGATCTTAGCTGTTGTACACAACTTTCCTAGAGCTATTATGTCTTTTCAAATCAGCATTGTGAATAATTTAAAACACAGCTTCATGGAAATTAAGTGCATCAGTCTACAATTGTTGGTTTCAGATACAGAATTATTAGCTGTACTACAATTTTGACATCTGTGTGTTTTAGAACACTGAAAGAGAACTGTGAATTTTCATATTTGGTTTATAACCTGGGTTCTAAGACTTCTGGATATTTTATTTCCTCATAATAATAAAGGCTAATTATTAGAATGTCAAAAGAAGTGACATAATTTGAAGCTCTCTATTTTATTAACAAGTGCTTTTAAGAAAATAATTTTGGTGATAATTGGCAATATACATACTATGCATCTTATACAGTAATTTGTTTTATGCTCTCCTTGAAGATCTGAAGTCATTGTTTCACAGCCCCATTGTTCCTGTTGAGCCCTACTTTACAATAACTAGACTGGACTCTACACTTTAGAACCTTCTATTTTAGAGCTACAGTTTGGCACTATATATTTTTGGATTTAAAAGAAAATACACTGAGTGTGAATAATTAATATAAATAATCATTTTATATTTAACCAAGCACTTAAATGTATGTTCAAATTTTGGTGAAATAAAATAAAAATTTTATTGAATTTTTATAATGAAATAACAAATATTTAGTGTAAAGACTTTCAACTACAATATTGTAATTGTTCTTTTCTTTTAATATTTATTAATTCATTTATTAATTTCTGAAATTGCTTTTTTATGCTTTCAGGCCACTGTTTTACTTTTTGCTTCAATTTGCTTTCATAAATGACATGAGATTTACCTCTTTTCTTTTTATTAATTTACTTATTTACATCCCTATTGCAGCTTCCTCAATCTTCTCTTCCTCATTCTCTCTCTCCTCCCCTCCCTTGTTTCTCAGTGAAGGGGTGGCTCCCATGGATATCAATCCACCTTGGCGTATTCAGTTGGAATAGACTAGGTGCATCCTTTTTTATCGAGGCTAGACAAGGCAGCTCAGTTAGGGAAAAGGGATCCAAAGGCAGGCAATAGAATCAGGGACAAACCCTGTTTCTGCTGTTAGGGGTCTCACATGAAGATCAAGGTGCACATCTGTTATATTCTGTGTAGGGGGCATAGGTTTGTCCCATGCATGTTTTCTCCTGGGTGGTTCAGTTTCTGTGAGCCCCTATGGGTCCAGTTAGTTGATTCTGTAATTTTTCTTGTGGTGGCCTTGACCCCTCTGGCTCCTTCAATCCTTCTTCCCCCTCTTTCACAAGATTCCTCAAGCTCTCCCTGATGTTTGGCTGTGGATCTCTACATCTGTTTCCATCAGCTGCTGGGTGAAGCCTTTCAGATGAGTTATGCTAGGTTCCTGACTGCAAGTATAGCAGAATATCATTTATAGTGTCAGGGGTAGGCCCTCTCTTATGGCATAGGTCTCAAGCTGGGCTAGCTATTGCTTGGCCATTCCCTCAATTTCTGCTCCCACTTTATCTACATATCTTGTAGGCAAGAAAAATTGTGGATCAAAGGTTTTGTGGCTGGATTGATGTCCCAATCCCTCCACTGGAAGTCTTGCCTGGTTACAGAACATAGTTGTTACAGTTTCCATATCTCCTATTGCTAGGAGTCTTAGGGTCACCCTCATAGGTACCTGGGAGTTTCCATTGTCCAATGTTTCTAGCTCATCCCATAGATCGCCCCCCTCCCTGATTCTAGTTATTTCTCTCCGTTCTCTCTCCCTCCATTATCCCCACACTTGATCTCTCCTGTTCACCTCACTGTGTTCCAATCTAGTTCCTTCTCTCCATCCACAGCCCCTCTCCGTGTCTATTTTATTTCCCCTCTCAGTGAGACTCAAGCATTCTTCCATAGGCCTCCATGTTACTTAGCTTCTTTGGGTCTGTGAATTATAGAATGATTATCATGTACTTAATGGCTAATATCCACTTATAGGTGAGTATATATCATATTTGTCTTTCTGGGTCTGGGTTTCCTCATGTAGGATGATCTTTCCTAGTTCCATACATTTGCCTGGAAATTTCATGATGTCATTTAAGAAAAAAAATCAGTAAGATTCCACTGTATAAATGTACCACAGTTTCTTTATTCATTCTTTGATTGAAGGATTGATCTAGGTTGTTCCTAATTTCTGGCTATTATGAATAAAGCTACTATGTGCAAGTGTCTTAGTGGTATGGTGCAGCATCTTTCTTTTTTTTGTATTTATGTATTTTTTCCCTTTTTATTTATTTTTTTATTAACTTGAGTATTTCTTATATACATTTCGAGTGTTATTCCCTTTCCCGGCTTCCGGGCAAAAATCCCCCTCCCCCCTCCCCCCTCCCCTTCCTTATGGGTATTCCCCTCCCAACCCTCCCCCCATTGCCGCCCTCCCCCCAACAGTCTAGTTCACTGGGGGTTCAGTCTTAGCAGGACTCAGGGCTTCCCCTTCCACTGGTGCTCTTACTAAGATATTCATTGCTACCTATGAGGTCAGAGTCCAGGGTCAGTCCATGTATAGTCTTTAGGTAGTGGGTTAGTCCCTGGAAGCTCTGGTTGCTTGGCATTGTTGTACATATGGGGTCTCGAGCCCCTTCAAGCTCTTCCAGTTCTTTCTCTGATTCCTTCAACGGGGGTTCTATTCTCAGTTCAGTGGTTTGCTGCTGGCATTCGCCTCTGTATTTGCTGTATTCTGGCTGTGTCTCTCAGGAGCGATCTACATCCGGCTCCTGTCGGTCTGCACTTCTTTGCTTCATCCATCTTGTCTAATTGGGTGGCTGTATATGTATGGGCCACATGTGGGGCAGGCTCTGAATGGGTGTTACTTCAGTCTCTGTTTTAATCTTTGCCTCTCTCTTCCCTGCCAAGGGTATTCTTGTTCCCCTTTTAAAGAAGGCGTGAAACATTCACATTTTGATCATCCGTCTTGAGTTTCATTTGTTCTGGGCATCTAGGGTAATTCAAGCATTCGGGCTAATAGCCACTTATCAATGAGTGCATACCATGTATGTCTTTCTGTGATTGGGTTAGCTCACTCAGAATGATATTTTCTAGTTCCAACCATTTGCCTACGAATTTCATAAAGCCGTTGTTTTTGATAGCTGAGTAATATTCCATTGTGTAGATGTACCACATTTTCTGTATCCATTCCTCTGTTGAAGGGCATCTGGGTTCTTTACAGCTTCTGGCTATTATAAATAAGGCTGCGATGAACATAGTGGAGCACGTGTCTTTTTTATATGTTGGGGCATCTTTTGGGTGTATGCCCAAAAGAGGTATAGCTGGATCCTCAGGCAGTTCAATGTCCAATTTTCTGAGGAACCTCCAGACTGATTTCCAGAATGGTTGTACCAGTCTTCAATCCCACCAACAATGGAGGAGTGTTCCTCTTTCTCCACATCCTCGCCAGCATCTGCTGTCACCTGAGTTTTTGATCTTAGCCATTCTCACTGGTGTGAGGTGAAATCTCAGGGTTGTTTTGATTTGCATTTCCCTTATGACTAAAGATGTTGAACATTTCTTTAGGTGTTTCTCAGCCATTCGGCATTCCTCAGCTGTGAATTGTTTCTTTAGCTCTGAACCCCATTTTTTAATAGGGTTATTTGTCTCCCTGCGGTCTAACTTCTTGAGTTCTTTGTATATTTTGGATATAAGGCCTCTATCTGTTGTAGGATTGGTAAAGATCTTTTGCCAATCTGTTGGTTGCCGTTTTGTCCTAACCACAGTGACCTTTGCCTTACAGAAGCTTGGTGCAGCATCTTTTAAGTATATGCCCAGAAGTGGTATAGCTGGGTCTATTAGGTCTAACTATTCCCAATTTTCTGAGAAGGGACCAAATTGATTTCCTAAGTGGCTGTACAAATTTGCACCTCCGAATGGAGGAGTGTTTCACTCATTCTACATCCTATCCAGCATGAGCTGTCGCTTGTGCTTTTAATCTTAGCCATCTGACTGGGTGAAAAACAATGAATCTCATAGTTGTTTTGATTTGGATTTTCCTGATGACTGAGGATGTTGAACATTTCCTTAGGTGCTTCCTAATCATTAGAGATTCCTCAGTGGATAATTCTCTGTTTAGCTCTGTGCTCCATTTTTTTAGTTGGGTTATTTGGGTTTTTGTTGTCTAACTTTTTGAGTTCTTTATATATATTGGATATTATCCCTCTGTCAGATGTAGGTTGGGTGAAGGACCTTTTCCCAATCTGTAGCCTATCCTATTGATGGTGTCTTTTGCGTTACAGAGGATTTCAGTTTCATAAAATTCCTTTTATCAATTGTTGATCCTAGAACTTGTGCCACTGGTGTTTTGTTCAGGAAGTTGTCTCTTGTACCAGTGTGTTCAAGGAATCACCACTTTTTCTTCCACGTATTTAGTGTATCCAGTTTTATGTTGAGGTCTTTGATCCACATGGACGACGAGTGATAAATATGGATCTATTTGCATATTCTACATGCAGACATCCATTTAGACCATCACCATTTGTTTAAGACGCTTTCTTTTTTCCATTGTATGGTTTTGACTACTTTGTCAATAAGTGTTTGAATTTATGTCTGGGTTTTGATCTTATTCCATTTTCAACCTGTCCAAGACCATGCAGTTTTTATTAATATTGATCTGTAGTATAGTTTGAGATTGGGGATGGTGATATCTCCAGAACTTCTTTATTGTTCAGGATTGTTATACCAACCCTGTTTTTTGTTTCAATATGAAGTTGAGTATTGTTATTGTTTTTTCAAGGTTTGTAAAGAATTGTGTTGGAGTTTGGATGGTAATTGCATTAAATCATTGAGTAAAGAGTTGTTCATTTCCATGAGTATGTAGGGTTTTGGGTTTTCCCTTCTTTTGATTTTGCTGGTATGAGATTATTTGTTTTCTGAGTTTTCTTGGGTTTAGTTAATTTCCCTGTGTTGGAGTTTTCCTTTTAGTGTCTTCTATGGTTTTGTTGGACATATTTTTTGGACCTTGGACTTGGGAATCTCTCTTTTCTTTTTCTATTATTTTGATCTTGTAGTGTCCCAGATTTCCTGGATGTTTTGTATCAAGAACTTTTTCAATTTAACCTTTTCTTTAATGGATGTATCAATTTCTTCTACTGTATCTTCTATACCTGAGATTCTCTTTTCCACTCTTATATTCTACTGATGATGCTCATAGGTCCTCTTGTTTACTTCGGTTTTCTAACTCCCTCAGTGTTTTCTTTATTACTTTTATTTTCATTTTTCAGGTCTTGAACAGTTTTACTCATTTTTTAACTTGGGTTTCTTGTAATTCTTTAAGGCCTCTTTAAAGAAAATTTCTCTTTAAAGGCTTCTATGATCTTCATAAAATTGGATTTAGGGTCATTTTCATGAGCTTCAGTTGTGTTCGGACACCCAGGGCTTTGCTTCAGTAGGCTAGCTTGACTCTGTTGTTGCAGTATTGTCTTGATTCTTGTCAGTTGCATTTTTACACTGGCCTTTAGCCAATTGGTTGTCCCTGGTACCTGCAGTCCTATTGGAATGTAGGCAGAGTTTTGGGCCAGAAATTGGAAAGCAGGGCGAGTGAAGTAGTTTATGGATGTTGAGTGTGCTTTAGGGGGACTTTGTAGGCAGGGGTCTGGGGAGAGGGGTTGTACCTGCTTGTTGCTGATGCTTGCAGGCCTCCAGGAAAGTAGGCAGATATGTGGGCTGAAAAAATTACCTTGTTATTTTGATATAAGAACTTCTTCAGATGTTTAAAAATATCAATATTGAATTACCAGTCTCAATTTTTTAAAGGAAGTAATCATAGCTTCCATAGAAAGAACTTAATTGTTAGAAATGTCAGTCAGTAGAAAAATAGATATTTCATACAAAAACATTTGCAATAAACTTATATTTTCAGCAGTTTGTGGCATGATAAAAATGACATATTTTATCTAAAATAAACCTGTAAGCTGAAGATTTTAAATTGTACTAAAGATATGTACAATTAAAGAAATGTAAAGGGCCTACTAGAATAATTTAGATTTTTAATAGTCAATACTTTATCAAACATCATATTATTAAGATAAGTACTACTCTAGTTTCCTGTATTCTTTAAACAATATAACAATGTACTATTTTAATGCTTATTTCTTAAGAATAGTTCATTGAAGTAGTTTTCCTTATCCTTCTTTCTAAAGAAGAATAAAATAATATTTTACTTCAAAGCATAATTTAAATACAACCAATTTTTGTCTATTTACTTTTTTATTTTGGTCACCAATAATTTCCAATTTTTACTAAATTCTTATGTAGTTTTGCTATTTTAAAAACATTTTATTGACCCATAGCCAAACATTAGATGGAGGATGGGACCTTCCAGTCTCCATCTGTGCCAGAGCCCTTGGTCACAAAACCTGCCAGAGAGAGCTGGTCTGCAAGAAGCAGTCTCTCTCCTAAGCCCAAGCCCACAGATAGCCCACATGTTCTCTCCACTGATGATCCAAGAGAGACCCGCTATGAGGGCACAGGACTCAGGAACCAGAGGGCAGCCTGGGATGGAAACCATCTGGTCTCCATCTACACCTAGAGCTGAGGCTGTCCCACAACTCTCAGACCCAAAACCTGCCAGCAGAGAGCTGGTCACCAGGAGCCCTCTCACTCCTAAGATCATAGGTTCACAGGCCCACAGAAGGGACAAGCTCCAGTCAGAAACAGCAAGACCAACTAACATCAGAGATAACCAGATGGCAAGAGGCAAGCACAAGAACCTGAGCAACAGAATCCAAGACTACTTGTCATCATCACCAATTCTTCCACCACAGCAAATACTGGATATCCAAACACACCAGAAAAGCAAGATTTGGGTTTAAAAACACATCTCATGATGATGATAGAAGACTTTAAGAAGGACATAAATAACTCCCTTAAAGAAATATAGGCGAACACAGGTAAATAAGTAGAAGCCCTTAAGGAGGAAACACGAAAATCCCTTAAAGAATTGCAGGATCCCCCCCCCACTCCGTGTAGGGGAATATCAGGGTGGGGAGGTAGGAAGGAGGGGTGGTTTGGGAAGGGGAACACCCTTATAGAAGAGGGATGGGGTTGGGATAGAGGGCTTATGGATGGAAAACCAGGGAAGAGAATAACATTTGAAATGCAAACAAAAAATATCCAAAAAAAAGACCCCCTCCAAAAAATTTTCAGGAAAAACCAACCAACCAACCAACCAACCAACCAATCAACCAACCAACCAACCAACCAACCAACCAACCAACCAACCAACCAACAAACAAACAGGTGAAGGAATTGAGCAATACCATCCAGAATCTAAAACTGGAAATAGAAACAATAAAGAAACCGCAAAGGGAGACAACCCTGGAGATAGAAAACCTAGGAAAGAGATCAGGAGTCATAGATTCAAGCATCACCAACAGAATACAAGAGATTGAAGAGAGAATCTCAGGGGCAGAAGATACCATAGAAAACATTGACACAATAGTCAAAGAAAATGCAAAAAAGCAAAATGCTCCTAACCCAAAACATCCAGTAAATCCAGTAAATCCAGGACACAATGAGAAGATAAAACATAAGAATAGAAGATATAGAAGAGAATGAAGATTCTCAACTTAAAGAACCAGTAAATATCTTCAAATTATAGAAGAAAACTTCTCTAACCATGAACATACAAGAAGTCTACAGAACTCCAAACAGATTGGACCAGAAAAGAAATTCCTCCCCTCACTTAATAGTCAAAGCACCAAATATACAAAACAAAGAAAGAATATTAAAAGCAATAAGGGATAAAGGTCAAGTAACATATAAAGGCAGATCAATGAGAATTACACCAGACTTCTCAACAGAGACTGTGAAAGCTAGAAGATCCTTGGCAGATGTCATACAGACACTAAGAGAACACAAATGCCAGCCCAGGCTACTATATCCAGCAAAACTCTCAATTACCATAGATGGAGAAACCAAGATATTCCATGACAAAACCAGATTTACACAATATCTTTCCACAAATCCAGCCCTATAAAAGATAATAGATGGAAAACTCCAACACAAGGAGGGAAACTACACCCTAGAAAATGCAAGAAAGTAATCTCCCTGCAACAAACCCAAAAGAAGATACCCACACAAACATATTTCCACCTCTAACAACAAAAATAACAGGTCATTCACTATTCCTTAATATTTCTTAACATCAATGGACTCAATTCCCCAATGAAAGGACATAGATTAACAGACTGGATATGTAAACAGGACCAAACATACAGGAAACACAATTTAACAAAGACAGACACTATTTAAGAGTAAAAGGCTAGGGAAAATTTTCCAAGCAAAGGGTCCTAAGAAACAATCTGTAGTAGCCATTTTAATATCAAATAAAATCAACTTTCCACCAAAAGTTATCAGAAAAGATAAGGAAGGACACTTCATATTCATCAAAGGAAAAATCCACCAAGATGAACTCTTTTTTTTTTTTTTTTGGTTCTTTTTTTCGGAGCTGGGGACCGAACCCAGGGCCTTGCGCTTCCTAGGTAAGCGCTCTACCACTGAGCTAAATCCCCAGCCCCTCAAGATGAACTCTTAATTTTGAACATCTATGCTCGAAATCCCAGGGCATCCATATTCATAAAAGAAACTTTACTGGGTTGGGGATTTAGCTCAGTGGTAGAGCGCTTAAGGCCCTGGGTTCGGTCCCCAGCTCTGAAAAAAAAAAAGAAAAAAAAAAAAGAAACTTTACTAAAGCTCAAAGCATACATTGGACCACATACAATAATAGTAGGAGATTTCAGCACACCACTCTGTTAATGGGTAGATTATGGAAAGAGAAACTAAACAGAGATACATTGAAACTAACAGAAGTTATGAAACAAATGGATTTAACAGGTGTCTATAGAACAGTTCATCCTAAAACAAAAGAATATACCTTCTTCTCAGCACCTCATGGTACGTTCTGTAAAATTTACCATATAATTGATAAAAAAGCAGGCCTCAATAGATACAAGGAGATTGAAATAATACCACGTATCCTATCAGATCACCATGGACTGAAGACTGCTGGTCTTCAATAACAACGAAAATCAAAAGAAAGATAAAATCAAAAAATTGATAAACTCTTAACCAGACTAACCAGAGGGCAGAGAGTCAGTATTCAAATTAACAAAATCAGAAATGAAAAGGGAGACATAACAGAAACTGAGGAAATTAAAAAAATATATCAGATCTTACTGCAAAAACCTATACTCAACAAATTTGGAAAATCTGGATGAAATGGATAATTTTTTAGACAATTACCAGGCACCAAAGTTAAATCAGGATCAGATAAACCATCTAAACAGTCCTAAAAACCCTAAAGAAAGAGAAGCAGTCATTAAAAGTCTCCCAACCAAAAAAATGCCTAGGACCTGATTGGTTTAGTGCAGAATTCTATCTGACCTTCAAAGAAGCCCTAATACCAATACTCTTCAAACTATTAGACAAAATAGAAAAAGAAGGAACACTACCCAATTCATTCTTTGAAGCTACAGTTATCCTTATACCTAAACCACACAAGGACCCAACAAAGAAAGACAACTTCCCTTGTGAATATTGATGCCAAAATACTCAATAAGATTCCTATGAGCCAAATCCAAGAACACATCAAAATGATCATTTACCATGATTAAGTAGCCTTTATCTCAGGGATGCAAGGATAGTTCAATACATGAATATCCATTAACGTAATCCATTATATAAGCACACTCAAGAGAAAAAACCTACATGATTATTTCATTAGATGCAGAGAAAGCATTTGACAAAATTCAACACAACTTCATGATAAAAGTCTCAGAAAGATCAGGAGTTCAAGGCCCATACCTAGACATAGTAAAAGCAATGTATAGCAAACCAATAGCCAATATCAGACTAAATGGAGAGAAACTTGAAGCAATCCCACTAAAACAGGGATTAGACAAGGCTGCACTCTGTCCCTACCTATTTAATATAGTACTTCCCAGAGTGATTAGAGAAAAAAAAAGGTAAAATGGATGGAAATTGGAAAGCAAGAAGTCAAAACATTACTATTTGCTGATGATATGATAATATTCTTAAGTGACCCCAAAAGTTCCACCAGAAAACTCCTACATCTGATAACTTCAGCAAAGTGGCTGGATATAATATTAACTCAAACAAATCAATTGCTTTCTCAAAGAATAAACAGGCTGAGAAAGAAATGAGGGAAATGACACCCTTTACAAAAGCTACAAATAATATAAAATGCCTTGCTGTGACTCTAACCAAGCAAGTGAATGACAAGAAATTCAAGTTTCTGAAAAAAGAAATCGAAGATCTCAGAAGATGGAAAGATCTCCCATGCTCATGGATTGGCAGGATTAATATATATAAAATGGCCATTCTGCTGAAGGCAATCTACAGATTCAAAGCAATCACCATATAAATACCAACTCAATTCTTTATAGAATTAGAAAAAGCAATTTGCAAATTGATTTGGAAAAGCAAAAATCCCAGGTTAGCTAAAACTATTCTCAACAATAAAAGAACTGGTGGAATCACTATCCCTGACCTAAAGCTGTTTTACAGAGGAATAGTATTAAAAATGTATGATATTGGTATAGATACAGGCAGGTAGATCAATGAAATAGAATTGAAGACCCAAAAATGAACCCACACACCTATGGTCACTTGTTCTTTGACGAAGGAGCTAAAAATTTCCAGTGGAAAAAAAACAGCATTTTCAATAAGTGGTGCTGGTTCAACTGAAGGTTAGGATATAGATGAATGCAAATTGATTCATACTTTATCACCTTGTACAAGGCTCAAAGAATCAAGGACCTTCACATAAAATCAGATACACTGAAACTAATAGAAGAGAAAGTGGGGAAGAGCCTCGAACACATAGGCACAGGGGATAATCTCCTGAACAGAACACCAATGGCTTATGCTCTAAGATCAAGAATCGACAAATGGGACCTAATAAAATTGCAAAGCTTCTGTAAGGCAAAGGACACTGTCAGTAGGGCAAAACATCTACCAAGAGCTTTAGAAAAGGTCTTTTCCAATCTTGCATCTGATAGAGGGCTAATATCCAGTATATACAGACAACTCAAGAAGTTTTTCTCCAGAGAGCCAAATAACCCTATAAAAATGGGGTACAGATTTAAACAAAGAATTCTCAGCTGAGAAATATCAAATGACTGAGAAGTACCTAAAGAAATGTTCAAAGTCCTTAGTCATCAGGGAAATGCAAATTAAAACAACCCCGAGATTTCACCTCACAACAGTCAGAATGGCTAAAATCATACTCAGGTGACAACAGATGCTGGCAAGGATGTAAAGAAAGAGGAACACTCCTCCATTGTTGGTGGAATTGCAAGCTGGTACAACCACTCAGGAAATCAGTCTGGTGGTTTCTCAGGAAATTTGACATAGTACCTCAGGTATGAGGACCCAGCTATATCGCTCCTGGGAATACCCTCAAATGATGCTCCATCCTATAAGAAGGACACGTGCTCCACTGTGTTCATAGCAGCCTTATTTATAATAATCAGAAGCTTGAAAGAACTCAGATGTCCTTCAACAAGAGGAATGGATACAGAAAATGTGGTACATTTGCAGGATGGAGTACTCCTCAGCTATTAAAAACAATGACTCCATGAAATTCTTAGGCAAATGAATGGAATTAGAAAATATCATCCTGAATGAGGTAACCCAGTCACAAACTACTACATATGGTATGCACTCATTGCTAAGTGTCTATTAGCCCCAAAGCTTAGAATACCTAAGAAAAAATTCACAGATCATATGAAGCCCAAGGAGGACCAAAATGTGGATGCTTCATTTCTTCTTAGAAGGGGGAATGAAAAACTCATGGGAGGAAATATGTGGACAAAAAGTAGAGCAGGGTCTGAAGAAAAGGTTATCCAGACTGTTCCACATCGGAACATCCCATATGCAGCCACCAAAACCAGTCACTATTGCTGATGCCAAGAAGTGCTTGTTGACAGAAGCCAGATATGGTGTCTCCTGAGAGGCTTTGCCAGATCCCTACTGATACAGATGAGGATGCTTGCAGCTAACTTTTGGACTGAACAAGGGGACCCCAATGGAGGAGTTAGAGAAAAGACTGAAGAAGTTGAAGGGGTTTGCTACACCATAGGAAGAACAATAGTGTCAACCAACCAGACCCCAGCAGATGTCCCAGGAACTAAACTACCAACATTGAGTGCACAGGGAGGGACCCATGACTCCAGCCGCATATGTAGCAGAGGATGGCATTGTTCAGTACCAATAGGAGAAAAATCCCCTTGTCCTGTGAAGGCTTGTTTTTCCAATGTAGGGGAAATTCAGGGTGTTGAAGTGGAAGTGGGTGGGTCGAAGTGGGAGCATCTCATAGAAGCAGGCAGAGAGGGCAGGGGATATGAGAGAGAGAGAGAGAGAGAGAGAGAGAGAGAGAGAGAGAGAGAGAGACAGAGAGACAGAGAGAGACAGAGACAGAGACAGAGAGAGAGACAGAGAGAGAGACAGAGAGAGAGAAATGGATTAACATAAATATATAAAATATCTAAGAAAAATAAAATTAAAAAAAGGAAAAAATACTTTATTTTGAGAATCCTGAACATGCTCACTGTTTCTATGTCACCCTGCTCCTCCTCCTCCAACTCCTCCATTGTCTCCTTTCCCCAAGTTCATAATCTCCTCCTGAGTTAATATTGTTTCTTATATATGAACATATGCAGACTTTATGTGAGAGTTTGTCCTGTGAAACACAGATTTTCCCGTTCTTAACATCCAGAATCTACCAGTAACTCTTCATATCGGAAGGAATCTATGTAGAATTCCCCGTTTATCCTGGTGATATAATTATTGACATATTTTAGTATTATAGATAATTGTTGTTCTCACACTTTCTTTTTTAAACAAGGTTTTTATTTGTTATTTTTTTACATTTCAAATGTTGTACCTGGTTTCTCCTCTGCAACCTCCCCCATCTAATTCCCCCTCCTCTTTGCCTCTATGAGGGTGCTGCTCCACCCACCCACCCACTCACTCCTACTTCACCCCTTTAGAATCGCCCTATGCTGGGCATTAAGCCTCCACCGGACCAAGGGCCTCCCATCCCACTGATGCCAAATAAGGAAGTCCTCTACTACATACATCGCTGTAGCTGGAACTGTGGACTCATCCATGTGTACTCTTTTGTTGGTTGTTTAGTCCCTGGGATCTGGGGTGGTCCAGTTATTTGATGTTGTGCTTCCTATGGGGTTGCAATTCCCTTAAGCTTCTTCAGTCCTTCCCCTAACTCCTCCATTGGAGTTCTGGGCTCAGTCTGATGGTTGGCTATGAGTATATGCACCTGTATTAGTCAGGTACCAGCAGAACCTCTTAGGGTACAGCTATACCTGGCTCCTGTCAGTAAGCTTTTCTTGGCATCAGCAATGGTGTCAGGGTTTGGTGTTTGCAAATGGGATGGATCCCTAGGTGAGGTGGTGTCTTGACGCCTTTTTCTTAATTCTCTGCTCCATTTTTTTTTGTCCCTTCATTTCCTTTTGACAGGATCAATTCTGGGTTAAAGAGGCTTTTTTTTTCAACAGATGAAGACTATAATGGAATCTTCAGTTGGTCTAAAAGAAGATAAAAAGTATCTAGGGTGCTTAGCATATTCTCACAAACTCAGGGAAATTTGTTGATGAGGGATGGAAAGATTGTTAGGGCAAGAAAACTAGGTGCCTGATTGTGCCCCCTAGATATGACAAGGGTACACCTATAAACCCCTCACAACATGATTGCTTAGCTTTGCCCTTTCATTGATTAAGAAATGACACAGAGTAGAGTCCTTCGGTCAATAATTTAATTAAGACATAGCATTTTACATTTTCATGAAGTTAATTGTTATATGGGTACATTTAATAAATTACCTTCTATAAATATTAATACTTTAAGATTCAGAAACTAAATTATATCAGAAGAGAGAACGAAATGAGTGCTGTAGTAACAACTGTGACCATTTTGTGAAGATTTAGTTGTAAGCTAATTTAAGAACTTTTCTTTCTCAAAGCCCAGAATATTAAGGATTAATTAATGCGCAAACCACCTTAATCTATTTTTGTGACACTTGGGTGTTTTAATAATGTAGTCATATTATAAATGGAAAATGATGGAATGCTTTTGAGAGATAGCAAAGATTTGCTGATTTAGCAAATTTAGTCTATGCACTAAAATTTAACTTTAGAAAGAACAACACCATCTTCCTGTCCCTATCAAGGGATAATTCAAGGTCAAGTCTGATATTAGGATTAATAAGTTTTATCTTATTAAGTGCATATGAATTCTACAACCCTAAAAACAGTTTTAGTATATGATGTAGTATTGCTAATTACATAAAATAAAATGATTCTTCAGTATAATTTTTAAAATTTAAAACATAGAAGTGTTCTTTATTGAAAATGTGTGAAAGAAAAATCAGAGTAAAGTATAAAGAATCTATACTTAATCGACTTATAGAGACTGTGAACACACACAAGAGCTGCACAAGCTCCAGTCAGACAAAGTCTAAACCAGGAATAGGATAAGGATACACAGTTCTCTTAACCAAGGAATGATTTGAAATCAGTAACTGCTGGGTAATAAAACATCTGTTTTGTCCAATAGGTTGTCATTAGGTATATCAAGTATAGCATAGGGCAGGCCCCATGCCCAGGAGGAGTAGTCAACCCAAAATAGATACTATGAGAGAGAGAGAGAGAGAGAGAGAGAGAGAGAGAGAGAGAGAGAGAGAGAGAGAGAGAGAGAGTGTGTTTTGGTGTTTTTCTGTTTTGGTTTGAATGTAAAATATCCACTAAATATTCCTGTGTTTGAACACTCTGATCCTCTTCTTGAAAGCATGTGGGATTTTCAGAAGTTAAGATCTAGCAGGGAAACTGCTTTGTGTCAGGTTTGAAGGTTATAGACAAGCCCTGGGCTCTGGAATGCAATTTCTTTCGTTCTTCCTTCTTACCTTCCTTCCCTCCTTTCTTTCTCCTTCCTTCCCTCCTTCCTTTCTCCTTCCTTCCTTCCTACCTTCTTTCCTTTCTCCTTCCTTCCTTCCTTTTTTTCTCTGCTATGTCTTCTCTGCCTGATGAACTATGTCCCCAGTGTCCGAGCTCTAATAAATCTCTTTTTCTATCGTAACCTCTTGTTATGTGTTTGATCACAGCATTGGGAATAACAGTCATGAAAAAAATTCAAATCATTAAATATTTTTAAACATAATTTTCATAGTTTATATGTCAGGAAATGTTGTTCAGTGAGGATTTCATAGCTATGTAATGCAATTTGTTTATTCAAAATAGGTTCTTCTCTCATACAATGTATCCCAACCAGAATTTCCCCTCCTTTCTCTCCTCCCAGCACCACCCCACCTTCCACTTTTCTCAGATTTACTCACTTACTGTTTCCTCTCCAGAAAAGAGCAGTCTTGCAAGGGATACCAACCAAACAGGACAAAACAAAACACAAGAAAACAAGGTGAAAGCCTTCATATTGTGTCTGGCAGCACAATAGGAGGGAAAGAATCCCCAAGACAGACAAGAGTCAGGCATACCCAATCGTATTGTTAGGAGTCCCACAAAAGCATAATGCTAACAGCTGTAACATATGCAGAGGACATGGAGGAGTCCCATGTAGGGCACATTTTCTACTTCAGTCTCTGTGAGCCCCATCTATCTGTGCCCCGTTGATTAGGTGGGCCATGTTCTCCTGGCATCCTCCATCCCCTTAGACTCCTACAGTATTTCCTCCACCTCTTCCATCACAGGGTTTCCTGATCTCTAAGGGGAGGGACCAGATGGAGACCTCCAAATTAGACTCTCGTCATAATGTTTAACCGTGGGTCTCTGCAACAGCCCTTAACTGCTCTCAGAGGACGCCTCTCTGATGGTGATTAGAGAAGGTACCCATCTGTGAATATAGCAGAATAGCATTATATATATTTTCCGGAAAATTGTTTCATTGATTTTTCTTTTTTAAAAGACCAGTTATTTGGTTCTACCCTAGGACTCCGGGCTATCCGGTCTTGTTTCTGGCCATCCAGGCAGTGTAGGGAATGGGCTTTCTCTCATGTGTATTCCTCAAAGCTGTTGGCTAACGGGGACCCATGGAGATCCCTAAGCAACCCAGGCTGATGCTAGGAGAGAAGGTTGCTCTTTGAAAACTGGCAGCAGGGCTCCCTTGATGAGGGCACTATTCACACAGTTCACTGAATGTAGGGAGGTGCACATGGTGCCTTTACACCCACATTCCAGTCTCTTTGCCATGAAAAGATACAGAAAGAGAAATCTGGGCACCAGCGCAGCCACAAAGCCCTTCACGTACAAGCTGCCTGCAAGATACACTGTGGCAGTTGTGGTGCAGAACTTGTGAAGGTGGCCAACCAGTGATTGGAATTCTTTAGTGGCTCCCTTATTGTTGAAAATTTAATGGTAATGATGCTATTATGAATAATGCTGAGCCTAAAATCTTTGCATATATGTTTTTATATTCATTTCCTGAGGGTTTGTACTTAGAACTGAAATGACAGTTTCAAAGGACCTGAATGCTTTTGTTAATTTATTTGTTTTACGGAGCTCTTAAAGTCTACTGATAATCACTTTTCAGAGTATCTACACTAATTTAAGCTTTTACAAATACTCTAAAAGTGAACAACCTTTTTGTTTTTTGTTCCTTTTGGAGAACAACCACTATCAGCAGCTTTCTTGGTCTTGTGGACGATCATGGTCTTTTATTAGTTTAGTTCTCTTGTCCTGTTGGTGAACATTAGTTTTCCTATGAACTACCTCTTCATGCCATTTGTACAGCTTTTCTGTGAGAGTTTTCAGTTTTTTCTAGTGTTTTATCTGGGCTTCCTATGATTTAAGGATAGTTAATCTAAATTATCATAGTAGACAGTACTTTCTTATCTTAGTTTTTAAAAATTTATGATCGTGCTGCTGATCTAGTGGAATTATATACGTGTATAAAGCCATGCATATTTTTATTGTATGTATTTCCTTCTTTGCTTAAATCTTAAATCTTTCCAAAACAGAAAATATTTAAGTTTGTTCTAATATGTTTAATTCTTTTTATAAAATTATTTAATAAATATTGTAAATATTGTAAACTACATTTCCAACTTAAACATTTTAAAAGTTTTGTTTAATTTTAATTTTATGTATATATGAATACCTATGTAAACACATTATATATATGTATATGGATGTGTGCGTGTGGTACTGATGGAGGCCAGAAGAGAGTGATGGATCCATTGAAGCTAGAGTTCCAGACAACAGTGAACTACCTCAGTGTGGGTGCTGAGAACAGGAGCAGGTTCTCTGCAGATGAACAATTAATCTTAATCACTGGGCCATCTCTCTAGACCCTAGCTTAAGTTTGTAAAAAAAATCACTTATGCTATCACTTTTTGAAGTATTCATCTCTTAATTTTTAATTCTGATCTGTAATGCTCCCTTAATTCATTTTACACCCTTATGCATGAGAAGTGTGCACACGTGCGCATGCGCACAGACACAGACACAGACACACACACACACACACACACACACACACACACACACACCCCACAATCTGTGTGTGCTATGATATTTCTTCATGTCTGTGGTGTCCTCAGAATTAGAATCTGACCATTAAGTTCTGGAGCGTGGGAACCAAGATCAGTGATAATAGTTTGTGGATCCCACTTACCAACAGCACAAAAAGAGGCAACTTATATGTGGAACTGGGCTTTTTTATTTGATGCCTGCTGTATCTGGGAGAGGAATTATACCTTGATTATAGAATAGCTTCATTTACATCCATTCCTTCTCTATGTATATATGGTTTAGAAAGGTTCCACACAGTTGGTTTCATTTGGATCTTTCAAAGGTGAGTTATCCCTCTGCACACTTGCTCCTCTGACCTGCCCTTTAATCCGCACCCACATTTAACCTTTCTTGTTCTATTATTCTCTTTTTATACCAACTGTATTCTATTGTTTCCCTTTAAATTCCTTACCATGTTCCCTTATTAGTTTCCTGCCTTCAGTGGGTAGTCCAGTTTAAACACTCCTACCTCAATACTCAAGGCGAGCACATACATATAAAGGAGAACACATTTGTCTTTCTGGGTCTGCGTTACCTTGCTGAGAATGATAGTTTCCAACTCTGTCTATTTGCCTGAGAATTTCTTTGCTTCACACCTAGATAGTATTCTTTCATGTATATAAACCATATTTCATTATACACTTATCAGTTGGTGAGTACTTAGGATTTTTCTGATTTCCTGGCTACCATGGATAATGTGTTAGTGAATGAGACTATGCAAGTATTTCTGTAGGAGAGCAGAGTCCTTTGAGTAGTGTAGCTAGATTATATGTCAGATCTATTCGTAGATTTTTGAGTACTACCACTCTGATTTCTATAGTGGTGGCACCAATTTGCATTATCACACAAAGTGAACAAATGCTTCTCTTTTCCCATATCCAAGCCAGTATTTTTGTTCTATGTATATGTTTCTATCTACATATCTATGCATTTCACTCTATCTATCTATCTATCTATCTATCTATCTATCTATCTATCTATCCATCCATCCCTCAATTAACCTTTCTGACTGAGGTAGGTGAAGTCTCAAAGTAGTTTTTATTCAAATTTCTTTGATGTGTAAGGATGTTGAACATTAAAAATATTA
Source organism: Rattus norvegicus (assembly GCF_021556685.1). Classification (NCBI taxonomy): domain Eukaryota; kingdom Metazoa; phylum Chordata; class Mammalia; order Rodentia; family Muridae; genus Rattus; species Rattus norvegicus. The sequence continues at coordinate 131,338,533 of NC_141538.1, forward strand.
CTCAGCTGTTTGTATTTGCTCTTTTCAGAACTATGTTTAGTTTTATGCCCCAGTTTTTAAGCTTTATTTGTTTCTTGCTATTTAGTATTTTTATAGTTATTTTTAGATTCTAGACATTAATTGTAATGGATAATATTGGTTGTGAATTTGATGCAGAAAAAAAGAGGGAACCTCAGCCTGAAAAATTGTCTTTATATCAGTGGCCTGTTTGAATATCTGTGGTGCATTTTCTTGGTTGTAAACTGATGGGGCCCAGCCTCCTGGAGCTGCTTTCATTCCTAGTCAGTTGGGAATGGGCTGTATAAAAAGAGAACTGAATGTGAACCTAGAAGCAAGCCAGTAAGCAGCCATTCCTCCTGGGTTTCTCTTTCAGTTCCTACAACCTTGTTTCTACTTCAGTTCTTGCCTTGGCTTCCCTTATCTATAGGCTGTAACCTGTAAGTTGACATAAGCCCTTTCTTCCCGAAGTTGATTTAAGTTAGTGTTTTACCACAGTAACAGAGAGCAAACTAGGGCATAGCTCACAACTTCAGTAGGATATATGGCTGGTAAAGTTTTTCCTATACTTGGGCTATAGTGAGACCTATATAAAAATATGCATTAAATTTAATGATAACTTTGTTATATAACCCACTGAGGTAGGAATGTAGTTTTTCTTTTCGTTTTTTTTGTTAAAATATGAATCGAGAATTTAAATAAAAGCTTATGTTTAAGGATGGTACCATTGTATGGTTTTTCAATGTTAGTTTCATGCTTATTCATGGGATAATTTGTATGATCACCTAAATTTAATGTTAAATTTAAATTTCATTACAATGGTTTGTACCCTGTAGTCTTTCTGAGTTACATTTTGGTATCTTTCTGTGTATATCTTTCCATTCCTATTATAGGAAAGCATCTGAGGCACAGGTTCTCCATCCCTGTGCCACACTGTCAATACCCAGTGTATACCTGACAAGTGTCCAGAAAATATCTGGTGACTAAATAATGAATTTCTACACCATCTTCTGGATTTCAAAATGAAGTAATGAGTAAATTAATATTTATGTTCCTGAGACAATAATGGTTCCCTGAATTACCATTCTTATAAACATTCTTTCATTCAGCATGCAATGATTTTAAGCATTTACTGAATTTCTGTTGTGTTTTCTAGGAGAATGAGGATATAAACAAAATAATTTTTGGCATTAAATTTTGAGTAAACTTTGGGGCATGGACAGTTCTCTAAGTAACTGACATACAGTATTCCACAATTGCCCCAGTAGGCACAAACTGAACGTTGATGTTGCAGGTTGATACAGAGGCAGATGCTTGCAGCCAACCTTTGGACTGAGAACAGGGTCCCCAATGGAGGAGTTAGAGAAAGGACTGAAGGAGCTGAAGGGGTTTGTAACCCTTTAGGAAGAACAACATTATCAACCAACCAGATATCCTAGAGCTCCCAGGGACTTAACCAACAACAAAGAGTACACATGGAGTGACCCATGACTCCAGCCCCATATGAGGCTGAAGATTGCCTTGCTGGGCATCAGTTGGAGGAGAGGCCCTTAGGCCTGTTAAGGCTTGAGCCCCAGTGTAGGAGAATTGCAGGGCAGGGAGGCAGAAAGGAGTGGGTGTCTGGGTGGGGGAGTACCATCATGGAAGTACAGGGAGGGGGGATGGGATAGGGGTTGCCTGAGGGGAAACCAGGAAGGGGCTAACATTTGAAATGTAAATAAAGAAAATATCCAATAAAAGAAAAAAAATGAAAAAAGTAATTTACACACACACACATATGGAATTAAGGCAGTTTAAAGAAAATGATAAAGTATGTATTAATTAAATATTTAAGATTAATAGATTAATTTATAATTGTCATAGCAATAAAATCATCTTATTGCCATTCATGCCATTCAAGGTAAAGAAAAAAACTTAGAAGAACAAAAACACAAGGCAATAAATTAAAAGAGTCACACAAGTTTCAAGCAAATATTATTGGATTAGACAAATCTCAGCATATTTAAGTTTAATTTATATTGAAAATTTGCCAACAAACACATACAATTTATGAATTTCCTACATTAGTTTTCTGTTCATCCATTCTCTCACCTTGAGTCCTGATTTGCTTCTATAGAAATTTTCTTTTTCTTGAGACCCCGTGAGAGAGAGACCCAACCGCCTGGTCAGGTGGACACTCCTGAGGCTGCAGAGCGGAAGAGACCACCAACACTGCCCACCCCTGCCCACATCCCTGGCCCAAGAGGAAACTGTATAAGGCCTCTGGGCTCCCATGGGGGAGGGCCCAGGAGCGGCAGGACCCCTGCCAGAGACACCGCCAGAACCTGAACGAAACAGACTGGATAAACAGTTCTCTGCACCCAAATCCCGTGGGAGGGAGAGCTAAACCTTCAGAGAGGCAGACAAGCCTGGGAAACCAGAAGAGACTGCTCTCTGCACATACATCTCAGACGCCAGAGGAAAACACCAAAGGCCATCTGGAACCCTGATGCACTGAAGCTCCCGGAAAGGGCAGCGCATATCTTCCTGGTTGCTGCCGCCACAGAGAGCCCGAGGGCAGCACCCCGCGAGCGAACTTGAGCCTCAGGACCACAGGTAAGACCAACTTTTCTGCTGCAAGTGACCTGCGTGGTGAACTCAAGACACAGGCCCACAGGAACAGCTGAAGACCTGTAGAGAGGAAAAACTACACGCCCGAAAGCAGAACACTCTGTCCCCATAACTGACTGAAAGAGAGGAAAACAGGTCTACAGCACTCCTGACACACAGGCTTATAGGACAGTCTAGCCACTGTCAGAAATAGCAGAACAAAGTAACACTAGAGATAATCTGATGGCGAGAGGCAAGCGCAGGAACCCAAGCAACAGAAACCACTACTACATGCCATCATCGGAGCCCAATTCTCCCACCAAAACAAACATGGAATATCCAAACACATCAGAAAAGCAAGATCTAGTTTCAAAATCATATTTGATCATGATGCTGGAGGACTTCAAGAAAGACATGAAGAACTCCCTTAGAGAAACACAGGAAAACATTAATAAACAAGTAGAAGCCTACAGAAAGGAATCGCAAAAATCCCTGAAAGAATTCCAGGAAAACATAAATAAACAAGTAGAAGCCCATAGAGAGGAGACACAAAAATCCCTGAAAGAATTCCAGGAAAACACAATCAAACAGTTGAAGGAATTAAAAATGGAAATAGAAGCAATCAAGAAAGAACACATGGAAACAACCCTGGATATAGAAAACCAAAAGAAGAGACAAGGAGCTGTAGATACAAGCTTCACCAACAGAATACAAGAGATGGAAGAGAGAATCTCAGGAGCAGAAGATTCCATAGAAATCATTGACTCAACTGTCAAAGATAATGTAAAGCAGAAAAAGCTACTGGTCCAAAACATACAGGAAATCCAGGACTCAATGAGAAGATCAAACCTAAGGATAATAGGTATAGAAGAGAGTGAAGACTCCCAGCTCAAAGGACCAGTAAATATCTTCAACAAAATCATAGAAGAAAACTTCCCTAACCTAAAAAAAGAGATACCCATAGACATACAAGAAGCCTACAGAACTCCAAATAGATTGGACCAGAAAAGAAACACCTCCCGTCACATAATAGTCAAAACACCAAACGCACAAAATAAAGAAAGAATATTAAAAGCAGTAAGGGAAAAAGGTCAAGTAACATATAAAGGCAGACCTATCAGAATCACACCAGACTTCTCGCCAGAAACTATGAAGGCCAGAAGATCCTGGACTGATGTCATACAGACCCTAAGAGAACACAAATGCCAGCCCAGGTTACTGTATCCTGCAAAACTCTCAATTAACATAGATGGAGAAACCAAGATATTCCATGACAAAACCAAATTTACACAATATCTTTCTACAAATCCAGCACTACAAAGGATAATAAATGGTAAAGCCCAACATAAGGAGGCAAGCTATACCCTAGAAGAAGCAAGAAACTAATCGTCTTGGTAACAAAACAAAGAATGAAAGCACACAAACATAACCTCACATCCAAATATGAATATAACGGGAAGCAATAATCACTATTCCTTAATATCTCTCAACATCAATGGCCTCAACTCCCCAATAAAAAGAAATAGATTAACTAACTGGATACGCAACGAGGACCCTGCATTCTGCTGCCTACAGGAAACACACCTCAGAGACAAAGACAGACACTACCTTAGAGTGAAAGGCTGGAAAACAACTTTCCAAGCAAATGGTCAGAAGAAGCAAGCTGGAGTAGCCATTCTAATATCAAATAAAATCAATTTTCAACTAAAAGTCATCAAAAAAGATAAGGAAGGACACTACATATTCATCAAAGGAAAAATCCACCAAGATGAACTCTCAATCCTAAATATCTATGCCCCAAATACAAGGGCACCCACATACGTAAAAGAAACCTTACTAAAGCTCAAAACACACATTGCACCTCACACAATAATACTGGGAGATTTCAACACCCCACTCTCATCAATGGACAGATCATGGAAACAGAAATTAAACAGAGATGTAGACAGACTAACAGAAGTCATGAGCTAAATGGACTTAACAGATATTTATAGAACATTCTATCCTAAAGCAAAAGGATATACCTTCTTCTCAGGTCCTCATGGTACTTTCTCCAAAATTGACCATATAATTGGTCAAAAAACGGGCCTCAACAGGTACAGAAAGATAGAAATAATCAAATGCGTGCTATCGGACCACCACGGCCTAAAACTGGTCTTCAATAACAATAAGGGAAGAATGCCCACATATACATGGAAATTGAACAATGCTCTACTCAATGATAACCTGGTCAAGGAAGAAATAAAGAAAGAAATTAAAAACTTTTTAGAATTTAATGAAAATGAAGGTACAACATACCCAAACTTATGGGACACAATGAAAGCTGTGCTAAGAGGAAAACTCATAGCGCTGAGTGCCTGCAGAAAGAAACAGGAAAGAGCATATGTCAGCAGCTTGACAGCACACCTAAAAGCTCTAGAACAAAAAGAAGCAAATACACCCAGGAGGAGTAGAAGGCAGGAAATAATCAAACTCAGAGCGGAAATCAACCAAGTAGAAACAAAAAGGACCATAGAAAGAATCAACAGAACCAAAAGTTGGTTCTTTGAGAAAATGAACAAGATAGATAAACCAGACTAACGAGAGGACACAGAGAGTGCGTCCAAATTAACAAAATCAGAAATGAAAAGGGAGACATAACAACAGATTCAGAGGAAATTCAAAAAATCATCAGATCTTACTATAAAAACCTATATTCAACAAAACTTGAAAATCTTCAGGAAATGGACAATTTCCTAGACAGATACCAGGTACCGAAGTTAAATCAGGAACAGATAAACCAGTTAAACAACCCCATAACTCCTAAGGAAATAGAAGCAGTCATTAAAGGTCTCCCAACCAAAAAGAGCCCAGGTCCAGACGGGTTTAGTGCAGAATTCTATGAAACCTTCATAGAAGACCTCATACCAATATTATCCAAACTATTCCACACAATTGAAACAGATGTATCACTACCGAATACCTTCTACGAAGCCACAATTACTCTTATACCTAAACCACACAAAGACACAACAAAGAAAGAGAACTTCAGACCAATTTCCCTTATGAATATCGATGCAAAAATACTCAATAAAATTCTGGCAAACCGAATTCAAGAGCACATCAAAACAATCATCCACCATGATCAAGTAGGCTTCATCCCAGGCATGCAGGGATGGTTTAATATACGGAAAACCATCAATGTGATCCATTATATAAACAAACTGAAAGAACAAAACCACATGATCATTTCATTAGATGCTGAGAAAGCATTTGACAAAATTCAACACCCCTTCATGATAAAAGTCCTGGAAAGAATAGGAATTCAAGGCCCATACCTAAACATAGTAAAAGCCATATACAGCAAACCAGTTGCTAACATTAAACTAAATGGAGAGAAACTTGAAGCAATCCCACTAAAATCAGGGACTAGACAAGGCTGCCCACTCTCTCCCTACTTATTCAATATAGTTCTTGAAGTTCTAGCCAGAGCAATCAGACAACAAAAGGATGTCAAGGGGATACAGATCGGAAAGGAAGAGGTCAAAATATCACTATTTGCAGATGATATGATAGTATATTTAAGTGATCCCAAAAGTTCCAGCAGAGAACTACTAAAGCTGATAAACAACTTCAGCAAAGTGGCTGGGTATAAAATTAACTCAAATAAATCAGTTGCCTTCCTTTATACAAAAGAGAAACAAGCCGAGAAAGAAATTAGGGAAACGACACCCTTCATAATAGACCCAAATAATATAAAGTACCTCGGTGTGACTTTAACCAAGCAAGTAAAAGATCTGTACAATAAGAACTTCAAGACACTGAGGAAAGAAATTGAAGAAGACCTCAGAAGATGGAAAGATCTCCCATGCTCATGGATTGGCAGGATTAATATAGTAAAAATGGCCATTTTACCAAAAGCGATCTACAGATTCAATGCTATCCCCATCAAAATACCAATCCAATTCTTCAAAGAGTTAGACAGAACAATTTGCAAATTCATCTGGAATAACAAAAAACCCAGGATAGCTAAAGCTATCCTCAACAATAAAAGGACTTCAGGGGGAATCACTATCCCTGAACTCAAGCAGTATTACAGAGCAATATTGATAAAAACTGCATGGTATTGGTACAGAGACAGACAGATAGACCAATGGAATAGAATTGAAGACCCAGAAATGAACCCACACACCTATGGTCACTTTATTTTTGACAAAGGATCCAAAACCATCCAATGGAAAATAGATAGCATTTTCAGCAAATGGTGCTGGTTCAACTGGAGGTCAACATGTAGAAGAATGCAGATCGATCCATGCTTATCACCCTGTACAAAGCTTAAGTCCAAGTGGATCAAGGACCTCCACATCAAACCAGATAGAAGAAAAACTAGGGAAGCATCTGGAACACACGGGCACTGGAAAAAATTTCCTGAAGAAAACACCAATGGCTTACGCTCTAAGATCAAGAATCGACAAATGGGATATCATAAAACTGCAAAGCTTCTGTAAGGCAAAGGACACTGTGGTTAGGACAAAACGGCTGCCAACAGATCGGGAAAAGATCTTTACCAATCCTACAACAGATAGAGGCCTTATATCCAAAATATACAAAGAACTCAAGAAGTTAGACCACAGGGAAACAAATAACCCTATTAAAAAATGGGGTTCAGAGCTAAACAAAGAATTCACAGCTGAGGAATGCCGAATGGCTGAGAAACACCTAAAGAAATGTTCAACATCTTTAGTCATAAGGGAAATGCAAATCAAAACAACCCTGAGATTTCACCTCACACCAGTGAGAATGGCTAAGATCAAAAACTCAGGTGACAGCAGATGCTGGCGAGGATGTGGAGAAAGAGGAACACTCCTCCATTGTTGGTGGGATTGCAGACTGGTAAAACCATTTTGGAAATCAGTCTGGAGGTTCCTCAGAAAATTGGACATTGAACTGCCTGAGGATCCAGCTATACCTCTCTTGGGCATATACCCAAAAGATGCCTCAACATATAAAAGAGACACGTGCTCCACTATGTTCATCGCAGCCTTATTTATAATAGCCAGAAACTGGAAAGAACCCAGATGCCCTTCAACAGAGGAATGGATACAGAAAATGTGGTACATCTACACAATGGAATATTACTCAGCTATTAAAAACAACGGCTTTATGAAATTCGTAGGCAAATGGTTGGAACTGGAAAATATCATCCTGAGTGAGCTAACCCAATCACAGAAAGACATACATGGTATGCACTCATTGATAAGTGGCTATTAGCCCAAATGCTTAAATTACCCTAGATCCCTAGAACAAACGAAACTCAAGACAGATGATCAAAGTGTGAATGCTTCATTCCTTCTTTAAATGAGGAAAAATAATACCCTTGGCAGGGAAGGGAGAGGCAAAGATTAAAACAGAGACTGAAGGAACACCCATTCAGAGCCTGCCCCACATGTGGCCCATTCATATACAGCCACCCAATTAGACAAGATGGATGAAGCAAAGAAGTGCAGACTGACAGGAGCCGGATGTAGATCGCTCCTGAGAGACACAGCCAGAATACAGCAAATACAGAGGCGAATGCCAGCAGCAAACCACTGAACTGAGAATAGGACCCCCTTTGAAGGAATCAGAGAAAGAAATGTAAGAGCTTGAAGGGGCTTGAGACCCCATATGTACAACAATGCCAAGGAATCAGAGCTTCCAGGGACTAAGCCACTACCTAAAGACTATACATGGACTGACCCTGGACTCTGACCTCATAGGTAGCAATGAATATCCTAGTAAGAGCACCAGTGGAAGGGGAAGCCCTGGGTCCTGCTAAGACTGAACCCCCAGTGAAGTAGACTGTGGTGGGGAGGGCGGCAATGGGGGGAGGGTTGAGAGGGGAACACCCATAAGGAAGGGGAGGGGGGAGGGGGATGTTTGCCCGGAAACCGGCAAAGGGAATAACACTCGAAATGTATATAAGAAATACTCAAGTTAATAAAAAATAAAAAAGAAATTTTCTTTTTCTTGGATTTTTTTATACTAAGTGAATCCTACAGTATCTACTCTACTTTCACTGTGTAAGAGTGCACTTGAGATACATCAATAATGTAAGTAGCTTATTGATATTGCTAAATAGTATATATAATGAATGTCAAGTACAAAACCTATCTTGAACATGCCCCAGATATTTTTCACATGAATGTATATTCTAACATTACTAGATATTCTATTCTGTAAACATATTAGGTCAAGCCAATTGACAAAAAAATGAGGTACTTGAGACTGAGGGAGGCCATCATAGCAGAAAAATATTCTATGGTAAATTTACATCAGTGTGAATAAAAAACTCAAATAATAAAATGCATAGTTTAATTATAAACACACTGTATATAGCTATATTTTCAAACTTACAAAAGACCAGCAGTACAGTAAGGACAGTTATGCCAGTGTCACCACAAACATATGTAGGGCCTTGTGCTACTCCTTGGTGATGCTTAAATCATTACAAATGGATGAGACTTTTCAGTTCCATAATGTGTCCCATTGTTGGTTAAGATGCCCTATGCATTTAGGATTGATTCTTACCACTATATTAGCCCTTCTTTACTATTTGCCATGAAACAAATTACAGATTACTTACATCATTGGTTTCCTACTTTTTGCAGTCAAATTATTTCACTGTAGAGATCTCAGCCTGTATTCTCAGGCCATCCATGTGTTCTGTGTCTTCCTCAGTCAGAATGTTTGCAGAAGTATACAGGATCCTGAAAGAACCACAGACGATACAAGAGACAGTGCAAATTTATTGTCTGTCTTTTTCATCTGTCTCTGTCTCTGCCTCTCTGTCTCTGTCTCTGTCTCTGTCTCTCTCTCTGGGTATAGAGGGTACATTTCTGTACACTTTCACATTCTACTATTGTTAAAGATTACTCATCTTCTTAGCCTTAGTTTTTAAAACCTGTGTGTCATTGATGTATTCTAGACTGGAAAACACCTTGAATATATAGGCACAGGGGAAAATTTCTTAAACAGAACACAAATGGCTTATGCCCTAAGATCAAGAATTGACAAATGGAACCTCATAAAATTACAAAGTTTCTGTAAGGCAAAGACACTGTCAATAGGACAAAATGGTAACCCAGAGATTGAGAAAATGTTTTTACCAATCCCTACATCTGAAAGAGGGATAATATTTAATATATACAAAGAACTCAAGAAGTTAGACTCCAGGAATCAAATAATACTATTAAAAAATGGAGTACAGAGCTAAACAAAGAATTCTCAACTGAGGAATACCGAAGGGCTGAGAGGCACCTAAAGAAATGTTCAACATCTTTAGTCATCAGGGAACTGTAAATTAAAACAACCCCGAGATAACAGTCAGAATGGCTAAGATCAAAACTCAGGTGACAGTAGATATTGGCAAGGATGTGGAGAAAGAGGAACATTTCTCCATTGCTGGAGGGATTGCAAATTGGTACAACCACTCTGGAAATCAGTCTGGTGGTTCCTCAGAAAATTGGGCATAGTACTACCTGAGGATCCAGCTATACCACCCTTGGGCATACACCCAAAAGATTCTCCAAAATATAACAAGGACACATGCTCCACTATGTTCATAGCAGCCTTATTTATGATAGCCAGAAGCTGGAAAGAACCCAGATGTCCTTCAACAGAGGAATGGATACAGAAAATGTGGCACATTTACACAGTGGAATTCTAGTCGGCTATTAAAAACGACTACATGAAATCCTTAGGCAAATGTATGAAGCTAGAAAATATCATCTTGAGTAAGGTAACCCAGTCACAAAAGACCACACATGGTATGCACTCACTGATAAGTGGATATTAGCCCAAAAGCTTGGAATAGCTAAGAAAAACTTCACAGATCATATGAAGCTCAAGAAGAAGGAAGACCAAAATATGGATGCTTCATTGCTTCTAAGAAAGGAGAACAGAATAATCACGGAAGGAAATAAGGCGACAAAGAGTGCAGCAGGTTCTGAAGAAAAGGTCATCTAGCGATTGTCCCATATGGGGCTCCATCCCATATGCAGCCACCAAAATCACTTACTATTGCTGATGCCAAGAAGTGCTTGCTGACAGGAGCCAGATATGGATGTCTCCTGAGAGACTCTGCCTACTGATATATATATATATATGAGGATGGTTGTAGCTAACAATTGGACTGAAGAAGGGGACCCCAATGGAGGAGTTAGAGAAAAGACCGAAGAAGCTGAAGGGATTTGCAACACCATAGAAAGAACAATAATATCAACAAACCGGACCCCACCAGAGCTCCCAGGGTGTAAATCCCCAACCAATGAATACGCATGGAGGGACCCATGGCTCCAGCACATATGTAGCAGAGGATGGCATTGTCTATCATCAATAGGAGGAAAAGCCCTTGGTACTGTGAAGACACATTTCCTCAGTGTAGGGGAATGCCAGGGCATTGAGGTGGGAGTGGGTGGGTGGGAGTGGGAGCATCCTCATAGAAGCAGGGGGAGGGAGAGCAAGAGGGGGAAGGGGATCACATTTGAAATGTAAATACATAAAATATCTAAAAAAATAAAATTAAAAACATTTCTGCTTAAATTCTATATGTATTTTTAATGATTTCTGCATGTTTGATATACCAAATTTAAATTATTCTTTAAATTATACATAATTGAAAAATAGATGAATAAATTTTGTCTTTGTGATTAGAAAAATGAGTGCTCTATTCCAAAAAAATAGTGTTTGCAATGAATTTAAACAATATTACAAACTAAACAATATAAAAATATATAAAGTATGATATGTAATATAAAAATGCTGCAAACTAAATTGTAATGCTTTTCAGAGATGAAGTTATTATTTTTAAATCAGAGGAACAGAATAATTTCAATAGTCTTTTTAAGGTGATTGTTATATGGAGGGTTTAACATTGAGGATAAAAAAACATATCGTAAGCTTCAGAGTTCAACATTTTCCTCACTGACTTCACTCCAGTTTTTAACATAACACTATTTTTAATCATTTTTCATACCTTTGGCCTCAGTCTATTCAACAAATTAAATATTTATTTTCTCTTCAGTGTGAGATAGTGTTCTTAGTGCTATAACAGTATCTCCTACACTAAATATCTGTGACCATTTGACTGGGCCTGATGCCGTGTAGGTACTGGAAGTACTGTGAGAATAAGCCATGTTATAAGCCTTCAAGGAACACATAGTTTTATCATGAAGGTATATGTTGAGTAGATAATAAAGTTAAGCAGTTAGTTCTTCATTTCAAGAAGAAAATAGCTTGATGGGAAATGCAAAAATGTAGACAAATGTTTTGGAAACAGTTCTGATTTAACACCTTCAAAACAATAACAGTACAAAATATCTCCAAATTCATATTCAGTAGCATTGCATCATATAGCTTGTAGATTTCTCCATTTGCACGTTTGTATATGTATGTGCATACACACCTCTTCTACACACACACACACACACACACATACACACACATACACACACACATACACACACTGGAATCTATTATTGGTAACTAATATTTTGAATAACTGATAAAACTTGAATTAGTTAAGTCCTATTTTTCTCAGATACAAAATTTTGACTTGCCCACTTTATGCAGTCATCTTAATTATCTCACATCAATTATGTGCTCAGTATCATTATTACATCATTTTATAAGAGAGACTGAGCTCAGGTATAGTTCAGCATTTTCTTCACTGCTATTGAATGAGTACATGGAAGATTATGAAGTCAGAGTTGAAACTATTTTATTCTAGAGTATGAGGTCTTAAACATTTTATATTGCCATTTCTTTTTTGAGCTATTTTGCCCCCACCAGATAATATAATTTTAGATATATCTATGTCTATAGTTGTAGGTCATATTTATCATTTTATTGGCTGCATTTTATTGAATTGTATATCCTATATGTTTCTTACCAATTTTCTTATTTGACAACCGTTAGATTGTTATAATTTTTATTGTTATGAGACATTATATGAGTGTTTTATGCATTTACCCTTGGGTACTTGTCTCTTTAGGGTACATACTCCAAACTTAGCTGCTGAGACAAATGATATGTGTATTTCTATTTTTTGTCAAATATGCTCTGAGAAGGTAGTCTCCATTGACATTAATTATCATCACTCCTTGAGACTTTCTGATCCTTTACACTTTCCAGTATACTAAGATTGCTGTTGATGTCTACCATTTCTGTATCTCACAACCTTCCAGCCCCCTTCCACATGACGACTTCTGGGCCTTTTAGGGAGGTGTATGATATAGCTCTTCTATTTATATTTCCATCAGGGAAATAAAAATATTAAGATGACTTTGAAATTTCAACTTACTCAAGTCAGAATGGCTGAAATGAATAAGAAGAAGGAGAAGGAGAAGGAGAAGGAGGGAGACAGGGGAGTGGGAGGGGGAAGGGGAAGAAGGGGAAGGAGAAGGAGAAGGAGGAGAAAAAGATGGCATACCAAATGATGTCTTGGATATGGAGGAAGTGGGTTGTTTATTTACTTTTGAAGGGAGTGCAAAATGGCAAAGCCATGAAGAAAATCAGTATGGAGATTCCTGGACCCCAATGGAGGAGTTAGAGAAAGGACTGAAGGAGCTGAAGGGGTTTGCAACCCCATAGGAAGAACAACACTATCAACCAACCGGAGCCCCCAGATCTCCCAGGGACTAAACCACCAACCAAATAGTCCACATGGAGGGAGCCATGGCTCCAGTTGCATATGTAGCAAAGGATGGCCTTGTCTTGTATCAGTGGGAAAAGAGGCCTTTGGTCCTGGGAAGGCTTGATGGCCCAACATAGGGCAATGCTTGGATGGTGAGGTGGGAGGGAGTGGGTGGGTGTGTGCATGGGGGAGCACCCTTGTAGAAGCAGGGGGAGGGGGTTGATTAGGGGGTTTCTGGAGGGGAAACCAAGAAAGGGGATAACATTTGAAATGTAAATAAATAAAATACCCAATTAAAAAGTGAGTGAAAAAAATAGGCACTGAGCAATAGAAAAAAGAAAAGAAAATAGCCAGGGAATTGAAAACAGCCTAGATGTATATTAACTGATGAATGGATAATGAAGATATACATACATACATACATACATACATACATACATACATACACATATACATACATAATGAATTCTATTCATCTCTAAAATAAAATTATAAAATTTGCAGATAAATGGAGAGATATGGATATAATAATTCTGAGCAAGATAACCCAGACCCAGAAAGACAAATGCTTCATTTTTCTATCATATGTAGATGCAAGCTTTCAGTCTTTCGTTATGTGTGCTTCAATGTAGAGCCCATAGAAAGCAGTAAAGTGTGAAGAGTTCATGCTAGGATAGTTTTCAGGAGAAGGGCAACCGAATGAAAGTGGTATGAAGTGGGAAAGTAAAATAGAGTCAGAAAAGCAAGACAGAACAGGGATAAGTGGGCAGGGCATGGGAGTATGGGGAATAATAACTAGACTTTCAAATGCCACATGGAACCCTACTGCCATAGAGTCTTAAAATATGTACACATAAATGGAGTTTAAATTGTGCTCCCCTGTGATGGTGGGTGGGCAGTGCCTTCATCAGACGTTAGAGCTACCAAATGGAAACTCTGGCCTGGTATAGGTTTGTTGTTGTTCTTGTTGTTGTTGCCGTTATTATTGTTGTTTTGGAGTTGTTTAGTGTATGGGCTGGTTTTGTGTATCAGCTCGACATAAGTTAGAGCCTTCAGTCAGGAAGATGTCTCAGTTGAGAAAAATGCATCCATGAGATTCAGATGTAAGACATTTTCTTAATTAGTGATCATTGAATGGATGGGGGCCCAGTCTATGGCAGGGGTGCCATCCCTGGGCTGATGGTCCTGGGTTTTATAAGAAATAGGTTGAGCAAGCCATGAGACGAAAGCCAGTAAGCAGCATCTTCCATGGCCTCTCCACCGGCTCCTGCATGTAGAGTTCCTGTCCTGCTTGAGTTCCTGTTCTGACTTCCTTTGGTAATGAACAGCAATGTGAAAATGTAAACCAAATAAACACTTTTCTACCCAACTTGCTTTTTGGTCATGGTGTTCTGTCACAGCAGAATAAACCCTGACTAAGCCAGTCAGTGAGGTCCCATAGATTTACCCCAGCAAAACTTCTTGCCATCCAGAACTTATGGCAGACCCTATTGTAACAGATAGCACCTACTTGAGTTATAGGGATTGGTAAAATCAAGCCGGTAACAACTTTGAGGCTTTATCCCCATTGTCTAGCTTTCATAGTTTTAGAGAGTGCTGTTTATATTTGTGGAGGGGAAAACAATCATTAGTTTTTCACAGCTGAGAACCTGAAGAGCTACAATAATGACTTTCCTCGAAGGAAATGCCCACTGGTGTAATATTGACAGTAAAGATTAACCAAGTGCATTGTGATTGGATTTAAAGCCCTTTTGACAAGAGAGAACGCAGTACCTTTAAATGGGTCAAAAACTTGTGGGTAGTTAAGTCATGGGCCCTAGAGGGAGAACATAGTACTAATATTCTGCTAAACTAATACTGTAATAATCTTCTGCCCTTTGATTTCCTATCATTGTACCATAGGGTTGTGCCTCTCTCAATACTCATCAGAGACTTTTTATAGTAGAGGACGATTAACACAGAGATCCAAGCTGGTCAAAGTGCAAGAAATTGGTATATTTGACATGTGCAACTGTCACTTCTATCTAGTTTCAAATATAATCATAACCTCCAAATATGCAAATGGTTGTTCACTTGTTTGTGTTTTTATTCCCAAATATCCATAGTCAGTATCTAATCACAGATACAGCATTAAGCAAACCAAAATTGATTAATATTCTAAAAAATGACTTGCCAGAAGCCCTAAAAAAATTCAAGGGAAGCCTGAGTAATTCCCCCAGTAAAGCAATGTCCAAGGACACGTGATGGAAACAATAAACTGGTAACTCTGCTGGGGTGGAACCTGGGGCTTAAAGGAGCATTGTGGAAAAGAAATAAGAAAATGCATATGACATGTGAACTTTAGTTAATAATATGTGTCAATACTGGTTTATTCACAATGAAAAATAAACTAGGGAATGTAAGATAGTTACAAAAGGGAAACGAAAAGCTGGCATAACAAAAATCTGTATTATTTTTGCTAATTATCCATAAATCTAAATCTGCTGTGGTCTGAAAACAACCTAAATGACTACGGGGCAAGCACATTTGGTATATGCAAGCAGCAAAGGTGGAGGGGTGGATTCTGGTACATCTACTATACTGATATACCCCAGCAAAACCTTCTTAGTGAAATGAATTACAGAATTCTCTTACCTTCCCTCTGTGACATATGAAATATAGTTAAAACCATATAAATAGAAGTAAAATCAGTGACTTATTAGAACTGTGGAAATAAGAACCATGATGTGACCCACTTATTTTTACAGTTGAATGATTTTCTATTCCTCAAATATCCCACAGTATTTTTTCCATTTATCTATTGAAAGACAGTATCCAAGTAGGACTCTAGTAGAGGGATAAGAACAGGGATGTACCCACAAAACTTTTGACCTTCAATGTGTCCTGACTACAAGATGTGTAGGGATAAAGGTGGAACAGAGACAGAGGGAGTTGCCAACCAATACCTGGTCCAAATTGAGACCCATCCCATGTGTAAGAGCTAATCTCTGACACTATTAATTATACTGTTATATTGCAGACAGGAGCCAGCATAACTGTTTTCTGAGAGGCTCCACCAAGCAGCTGGTAGAAACATAGTGCAGACACCCACAGACATCTTAGATGAAGCTTGGGCAAAGGATTGAGGGACTGGAAGGGGATTAGGGACTCCATAAAAGACCAAGAGAATTAACTAAGGGGATAAGGGACTCCACAAAAGACCAAAAGGGTTAACTAACCTGGACATTTAAGGGCTTCCAGAGAGCCACTAACCACTAACCAAAGAGCGAGCAAGGGCTGGACACAGGCCCCTTTCACATGTACTAGAAGTGCAGCTTGGTCTCCATGTAGTTCCCTCAACAACTGGAGCAGGAGCTGTCCCTGAATCTGTTGCCTTCCTGTGGATCTTATTCCCCTAACTGGGCTGCCTAGTCTGGCCTCAGTGGGAGAGGATTTGCCTAGTCTTGTAGTGACTTGATGTGCCAGGGTGGGAATAATACTCATTGGGGGTAGTCTCTCTTTTCTCAGAGGAGAAGGGGAGGGGACATTGAGAGAGAGGCTGTGTAAAGGGGACTGGGGGGAGGGGTGCAGTGATCAGGATGTAAAATGAATAAATTGATGGAAGAAAGAAAGACAGCTTGTTTGCTTGTGAGCATCTATTCAGTAATTGGTTAAATGTCCTCTTATTGATGCCCGACAAGGTCATCCTCTCCTACATATATGGCTGGAGCCATGGGTTGCTTCATGTGTACTCTTTGGTTGGTGGTTTAGTCCCTGGGAGTTTTGGGATGTCTGGTTGTTTGATAATGTTCTTCCTATGGGGTTGCAAACCCCTTCATCTCCTTTACTCCTTTCTCTAACTTTTCCATTGGGCACCTAGTTATCAGTCCAATGGTTGGCTGTTAGCATCTGCCTCTGTATTTGTCAGGCTCTGGCAGAGCTTCTCAGGAGACAGGTTATGTCAGGTTCTTGTCAGCAAGTACTTCTTGGCATCCACAATAGTGTCTGGGCTTGGTGACTGTTTGTGGGATGGATGCCCAGGTGGCAGTCTCTGGATGGCCTTTCCTTCAGTCTCTGCTCCACATTTTGTCTCCATGTTTCCTCCTGTGAGTATTTTGTTGCCCCTTCTAGAAAGGACTGAAGCATCTACATTTTGGTCTTCCTTCTTCTTGAGCTTCATATGATCTGTGATTTTTTTTTTTAGGTATTCCAAGCTTTTGGGCTAATATCCACTTATCATTGAGTGCATACCATGTGTTTTCTTTTGTGATTGGATTACCTCATTCAGGATGATATTTTCTAGTTCTGTCCAATTGCCTAAGAATTTCATGAAGTCATTGTTTTTAATAGCTGAGTAGTACACCATTGTGTACATGTACATTTTCTATATCCATTCCTCTGTTGAAGGACATCTGGGTTCTTTCTAGCTTCTGCCCAGAAGTGGTATAGTTGGGTCCTCAGGTAGTTCTATGTCCAATTTTCTGAGAAACCGCCAGACTGGTTTCTATTGTTTTAAAAATATAAAAATAAAAAGTATCGGCTGTCTTTTACCCCACCTGGTCCGCGCCGCGGTGCCCCAAGATATCTGCTAGATACCTTGGCAGAAACACATCCCACCCGCACACTTTCCTACACTCAAAGCCTCACATAAAAGAACACACAACACAATAATCTTAGATCCAATTGACAAGATATAATTGCCCACTTAAACATACAGAGCCTGGTACCATCCATCCCTTGAGAACATTAATAACAACCTGTAAATACACAGAGCAGAATCTTAACATCACCTGCCATCTTGTCCTGCCATGGCTTCTCACCCTCTCTCCTCCTGTCTCCTGTCTCTCTCCTCTTCCTTCAAACTTCTCTCCCGCCCATCTTTCCCTTCTCCTCCAATGACATGCCTCCTTTTATCCTGTACCTGCCCCTCACCTGTACTTTACAAATTCAATGGCAAGGTTCTGGTGAAGTCACCTGATTCCTGAGTACTGACTAGGCAGCTGTCCTTGGGGCAGTGGAATTAGCATCAAAATACAGATAACTTCAGGACAAACCACAACAGGTTTCCACAGTGGTTGTGCCAGCTTGCAATCTCACCAACAATGGAGGAGTGCTCCTCTTTCTCCACATCCTGGCCAGCATCTGTTATCCCCTGAGTTTTTGAGCTTAGTCTTTCTGACTGGTGTGAGGTGGAATCTCAGGGTTGTTTTGATTTGCATTTGCCTGATGACTAGGGATGTCAAACATTTCTTCTCAGCCATTTGATATTCCTCAGTTGAGAATTATTTGTTTAGCTCTGTACCCATTTTTAATATGGTTATCTCTGGGGTTTAACCTCTTGAGTTCTGTGTATATATTGGATATTATCCTTCTATTGGATGTAAGATTGGTAAAGATCTTTTCCCAATATGTAGGTAGCCATTTTGTCCTATTAACAGTGTTTTTTGCCTTACAGAAACTTTGTAATTTTATGAGGTTCCAATTGTCAATTCTTGATCTTAGAGTATAAGCCATTGGTGTTCTGTTCACAAAATTTTCCCCTGTGCCCATGTGTTTGAGGCTCTTTCTCACTTTCTCTTCTATTAGTTTCATGCATCTGGTTTTCTGTGGATGTCCTTGATCCACTTGGACTTGAGCTTTGTACAAGTAGAAAAGAATGGATTGGTTTGTATTCTATTTCCTTCATTTTTAGTATTTTATTTTGAATTTAGACATGATAACTGCAAAAAGGTCACAAAATTGCTGTCTACCCTTCATCTGGCTTTCATTAATGTTCATAGTAGGCAGTAAATTGACTTCAGGAAAGAATGACCAGCAGAGCCCCAAAGACAAGATATAAAGAACAATGGATAGGCCCACTGAAGGTCTTGAAAGAGGGTGGGAAGGATAAGGTTGTGGCCAACTGTTAATCAAGATAAACAGGCAGTGGTAGTGGTCAACTTCACATGGGCCACCAAGAGTCCTCCTCCCCCCACAAAAGATGTAAGTGGAAATGTTTGATAGTCACCAACACTAACTGGGTCACATGAAAGCAATTTCAATATTCTCCAGGGGAGCATACAGCGTTGCCTCCCGCCCCCACCCCCTCCAAACCTTTCAACTTTTGGTATACTTAAGCATCTAAACATATTTGTTCACTTAAAACAAACTGAATTCTGAGTCAAATAGGCTTTTGTGAAAATCATGCCTGTTTCATAGAGGTGCCCGCCTTCAAGGAGGCACAAGGCATGGGAATTGCCAGGAGAAGAGACAGACAAACCCTATGCCTGCCCAAGTGAGGGCTCCACTGCTTGTTAGCTCAGCCTGATGTTTTTTCCATGGAGTGGGCTCTCCTTTCCTCTCTTGTTCTAATCCAATGATGGTCTTCTTGATCTGCCACTGTGTCCCATCTAGATTCTCTTCCAGAGCACAAAGAACTCAGACTGCTGCTGAAATCTAGAGGAAACTAGGGACTTCCCTATAATATTCGTAACTTTATTTCATTTACCAGAGCTAAGGATTACATAGAGAAACCCTAACTTGGGACTTTTTTCACTTGGTATTTCTCAAATTCACAGTGGTGCGAAGCAGTGTGCATTCACTGCAAGCTACACTTAAGCTTTTGACATTTGACCTTTGGCCCTCGTTAGTGATAATAAATATTCTGTCCAGATCCTGGGTAGCAGCAGTGAGCCATGCATTCATGCATAGGAGCACTGGATTCTCCACAGTATACTGTGCGGCAGTTGGATGTCCAGTTGGAATAATAATCTTGAGCATACAGTATTTTCAATTGACAAAGAGTTTAAGAGATAACATCATAAAAGAACAGAGGGCATCTACACATTGCTACAGCACTGGAGTTTAGACAGGATTTTGGTTTTCATCTATTTCTCCACTAGTGTCCTAGCCCAGGACTCATTTCTGATGCAGGATCTAATCTACAATTGATATTTCATTTAATTGCCATGTCTGCTCAGTCTCTGTCACTCTAATTAGAACACTTTATAGACTTTCCTTGTTTCTCATGTCCTTGACATTCTTGAAAAATATTTGTTAGGGAGTTATTGAAAGTCCCATGAATTGGATTTGTCTGAATTTTTCTTTTTTATATTTTTATTGGATCTATCTGTCTATCTATCTGTCTGTCTGTCTGTCTGTCTGTCTGTCTGTCTGTCTACATTTCAAATGTTATCCCCTTTCCTGGGATAGGGGGTTTATGGACGGGAAACCAGGAAAGGGGATAACATTTGAAATTATTTGAATTCTTTTACATTCTGACCACTTTTGAACCAGCACCATTTGTTGAAAATGCTGTCTTTTTTCCTCTGGATGGTTTTAGCTCCTTTGATCAAGTGGCCATAGGTGTGTGGGCTCATTTCTGGGTCTTCAATTCTCTTCCATTGATTTACCTGCCTGTCTCTGTACCAATACCATACAGTTTTTTTTTAATCACCATTGCTCTGTAATACAGCTTGAGGTCAGGGATGGTGATCCACCCAGAAGTTCTTTTATTGGTGAGAATAGTTTTCTGTATCCTGGGTTTTTTGTTAACTGCTGACTTCTTAATGGAGACTCTGACAGCGGAAAGGCCTGGGAAGATGCGCTGTACATTCTAAGACACCATAGATGCCAGCCTAAACTACTACACCTGGCAAAACTTTGCATCACCATAGATGGAACAAATAAGATATTCTGTGATAAAATCAAGTGTAAACAGTGTCTATCTGCAAATCTAGCAGTACAGATGGTGGCAGAAGGAAAACTCCAACCTAACCTCACCCAGTTATGGATATTTTATAATCACTCACCTTTGTATTCTCATGTGGATATGAATTTTCATTTTCTCTGGCTAAATGCAATTTCTGTGTTGAATGTTAAGGATATGATTGGTTAGCTAAGAAACTCCTAAACTGCTGTCTCAGGGGACTGCATCATTTTAGTTTCACCTTGGCAGTGGATGGGTGTCTTTTACTACACACTCTTGCCTGGACTTGTTAGAGTCTGTGTTGTTTTGTTCAGTTTTTTTATTGTTCTAATAACGATGCAGTTATATGGAATTGTTGCTTTAATTGCAAGTTCCTAACAAAATACTTTGAGTATCTCTTCATATCTTGAATTTCTATGTGCAGAATTTTGTGGTGAGGTATGAGTTTCATTCTTTGGTTCATTTTCAATTCAAATATGTGTCTTATTTTTAGCTTGTAAATATAAGCTTGTGGGGTAGCTAAACAATATATTTTGGAAACCAGTCATTTAGTAGATCCATCTTAGTTTCTTCTGAGGGAGGGACATGTTTTATGTTTTCATTGAGATAGGTCTTGGGGTATAACTCTGATTTTCCTTGAATTCATGATTTTCGTTTGCCTTCATTTGGTGGCTGCTTTTCCATTTGAGCCTTTTCTCTCGTGGTATAGGTCCTGTCTTCTCATTTGATTAGAAGTATGGAAACTTCTCATTTTAATGCAGTCCAATTTGTCAATTCTATTATTCATGGTTTATCTTTCTGGTGTTGTATCTAAAAATCTAATACAATACCTAAGCTCATTAGAATTTATTCTACATTATATTCTTGAAGTCTAGTCTTTTTAAAATTATTTGTATTTTATGTGTATGAGTGTTGGCTTGTACGCGCACCATGTGTATGCAGTGCCTCCAGAGGCCAGAAGACGTTATCAGATACTCAGGGACTTATGTTACACACTGTTGTGAGCTGCCTGATGTGGGTGCAGGGAACTGAGCTTGGGTTCTGTCAAAGAGCAGCAAGTATTTTAACCATTGTGTCATCTCCCCAGGGCCCTAATTTATGTTTTAAATCTAGGTTTATGATTCATTTAAATTTAATTTTTGTGAATGATTAACATTTGGATATATGCATTTTTATTTGATAAAAAGAAAATCTTTGTTCCATCCATTGCATTTCTTTTGCTCCTCTGTCAACCACCACTTGATTATATTTATTTGGGTATATTTTTCAGTTCTCTATTTTATTCCATTCAGATTTCCTTGTTTATTCATCAACACCATGCTCCTTTCTCTCTCTCTCTCTCTCTCTCTCTCTCTCTCTCTCTCTCTCCTATCTTTATTTAATTGGGTATTTCTTATTTACATTTAAAATGTTATTCCCTTTCCCAGTTTCCATGCCAACATCCCCCTAACTCCTCCCCCTCCCATTCTATATGGGCATTTCCCTCCCAATCCTCCCCCCATTACTGCCCTCTCCCCAAGAATCCTGTTCACTGTGGGTCCAGCCTTGGCAGGACCAAGGGCTTCCCCTTCCACTGGTGCCCTTACTAGGCTATTCATTGCTACCTATGCAGTTGGAGCCCAGGGTCAGTCCATGTATAGTCTTTGGGTAGTGGCTTAGTCCCTGGAAGCTCTGGTTGGTTGGCATTGTTGTTCATATGGGGTCTCAAGCATCTCTTTCTTTCTTTCTTTCTTTCTTTCTTTCTTTCTTTCTTTCTTTCTTTCTCTCTTTCTTTCTTCCTTCCTTCCCTCCTTCCTTCCTTCCTTCCTTCCTTCCTTCCTTCCTTTCTTTCTTTCTATTTCTATATCATACAAAATAAAACAAGAACGTGATTACAATTAATTAAAGAAGAGTCCATGAATGAAGGAAAGGAGGAATGGGTATGTCAGAAGTCTTTGAGGAAGGAAAGTAAAGATAAAACTGTTATAATCTAAAAAAAAGGTTAAAAAATATTTTCAGGTTGGTGTCAGTTTCCTGATATTTTTGTCCTATTTTATTAGTCAGTTTGTGTTAATTTCCTTTTAAGGTAAACCAGATTAGTTTTTATATCCACTAAATAACTTGATAAGATTTTAAAAAGAATTATCTTTGTTTTATAGGTCAGCTTGTAAAGAGCCAACATTTTTTACATTAAGTCCTTGTATTCATGAATGTGGACTATACCTCTGATAATTTCTTAATTTGTTCTATTTGAAAATTGTATGTGTTATTAATGGTCTATGGGGTTTTGTTGTCTTTTATTTTTATTTGTTTATTTATTTTTGCTAAATGTGGTTTTTCATACCTATCAGCTTAATACTTTTAAATTTAATTTATATTGGCTCAATTTAAAATTTTTATAATTATTTACACATTATTTACTGATTAATCCTTACAAAATGATGTATAATCATTTTCCCATCTTACATTTCTTTTTTTTGGTTCTTTTTTTTCGGAGCTGGGGACCGAACCCAGGGCCTTGCGCTTCCTAGGTAAGCGCTCTACCACTGAGCTAAATCCCCAGCCTCTCATCTTATATTTTTTAAAAATTAATTTCTCCATAGAATATTTTTTTATTTAGAATAAATCCTGGACTTATTTCTTTTAATGGATCCACTTAGTATTTGCATCATTCCATAGACAACATTTGTTATTAGTTTTGCAAAGAAGACAGATTTATGAGATAGATATTATATCAGCTTAGAATGAACATTTTAAAATTATTTATGTGTATAGACAGTTTGCTTGCATGTATGTCTGTGTAACACTTACTTGCCTGTTTACCTTCCTGGCCAAAGCACTGAATCCACTGGAACTAGAGTGACAGGTAGCGTTAGACACGAAGTAGGTGCTAGGAATTGAGCCTCGGTGTTGTGGAACTGCATCCAGGGTTCTTAACTGCTGAGTCTCTCTCCAGCACTAGAATGGAAATATTGAAATCCAAAGGTTTAGACTGAAGAAGCTTCTGAAGCTACACAGAAGTTATATTCACTGGAGCAGGAAGTATTCTAAGGCTGTGTTTCAGACAATTTCCTGTTAAGAGCTATATAAGGAAATGGGATACTTAAGGGACAGTGTAATGACTTCACCATTCCTTATTTCTAGACATAATGTAACCTTAATTGGAACTCTTCTCCTTCCAGTCCTTGGGTCAGCATCCATAAAAGGGCTGTGTATATTTTCTATTATTGTTGTTCTGGTACATTGTTCTTGTGTTTCTAAATCTTTTCATTATTTTTTCTCTTCTGTGAGAGGAGAAAGAACACCTTACATATATACTACCAACTGAGCGGGCTGTCCTTTTAATTTATGAAAGGCACAGAAAACCTTATCTTAACTCCAAACTGTGTTGCTTAGAACAAAATATATAGATAAACCATTACTTTTCACCTTTCTCTTTAGGAAAAAGGTATGACAGTCGGGCCATCATTATATGATCTGATAATTATGAAGTATGGTATAACAGTGAGTTTTAGGAAGCTTAACATTTGGGTAGCTGTTATGACACTTGGTTTTTTAATTGCATTGTTCATAAGTAGATATCTCTTTTCAACATTATGTGGCATTGTACTGTACTGATCCATATAAACCACAGTATAAGGTCCATTAAAACAGATATGCCTAAATTATATAGTAATGAATTTATTCAGCGGAGCCCAGGGTGTGACAGATTGTGGAAAAATATGACTAGGTATGGTTGGTAACATTATATAGTATACAGCAACACTTCAGGTTTGAAGGACAACTATTGGCAAAATAGGCAGTGGGTGTCTTAGAGGTAGAAATCTTTGACACTAAGGAGTTTACTACTATGTAAGTATAAACCAACATCAACATCTAGCTGTAGGTTTTAGGAACCATTTCATTTTATGACTTCAGGAAGTCAGTGTTTTATTTGGGCCTTCTTATGACTATGTGTATCTGAATGATGTATGAGGCAAGGAAAGAGAGCTAGAAATTTCCCCAAGTAGAAGATTTAGTTTGAAGATTGTCACCCTGTGTGTGCTTTGGGTAGAGAACTGATCCCTTCTATCCTTGAGAAATCATGGCTATGTAACTATGAAGTATTTGAACCCAGAAGCATCACCTTAAAATTATCTGTGACAGTTACAGAAACAGGAATAGATCATCAGGCTCAGATTTTAGATCATAAGTCTGTACTACCTCGAGGGTATGAGCTGACCTGTGAGAGGTGATGATTGCTGTGAGGGCTCTGATAGTTTTATAGTCTTTAAGCTTCTATATGTAAAGCAATCAGAAAAGCAGGAGACAGGAGCGATGATTTGGATAGGCTGGGGAAAATAAAGAAACGAGGCAGGAGGTGAGGAAAAGATAAATGGATCTCTACTGTGAATGCTTTGTGATGACAGTTTGTGATGAGAGGATTCCGGGAACCTGGATTGTATGCCTACAGGCTATGCTAGATTGACAGGGATAGCCACATTCCTTCAGCAGTTCTAGTTCATTTTTCATGTAGCAAGCATCTGCTGAGTGCCTGTTACGTGCCAGTCATGTGCTAGCTACTCTTGTTGTAGAAAAGTATCAGAGGATCTTCTGAGCAGAGATATAAATGGATCATTAGACTACATGATAAAGGCAGGCAGAGTTCCAATATCTACAACATGAAACAAATTGGCCTGGAGGTAGGATGTTACGACAGAGGAAAGATATCTAAAGGGCTGACATTTCAGCTGAATATTTAAGGAGGACTAGGGAATTGCCCACTAGACCAAAGCTAAGGCATTCTAGGTTGTTGGAATAACATCTCAGTGACAAAGAGTCAGAAGAAATTCTAGAGCAGAGATTTTTACATATGAATCAGCGTGAAGGAGTGGGTAGCAGTCTTGTTTAAAACTACATGCAAAATGAGCCTTTAAAATAGTTACTCCTGTGGACTTATTAGTATGTTTTCTATTTATATTCTAATGTATTTTACCTTTGGTCCTTTACTCAGGGAATCTTCAAATGTTGGCTTATTAATCTCCGTTTATGCAGTTCCTCATTTACTAATTCCACAGGTCTCCTTCCCTTCAGAGGCTCTCACTAAAGTTTTCTGTTCAGCACCTTCATGCATCCCTCACTCTCACCCCTGCTGGGAATGATTTTTCCCACATTTTTGTACTGTGTTTTCTGGCTTTTATACTTTTACTTGTTATATTATTTTTAAGGTATACATCTGTCTTTCAATTATACTGTAATTTGATTGTTCTTTCAGGGTTCTCCTGTGTGAAATTCATTTTCATTTTCACTTTGTGTTTTGAAAAGTGGATGTTCCACTGTTTTTACCGAATCAAGAACTTTTGAGTATTCTTAGTACTAATTTTTATGTACTCAATATTTTTTAGGTATTTTATGTTGTCCTTTCTTGATCAATAATTTAAAATATTAAT
The DNA here is from genome assembly GCF_021556685.1 of Rattus norvegicus. Lineage (NCBI taxonomy): Eukaryota > Metazoa > Chordata > Mammalia > Rodentia > Muridae > Rattus > Rattus norvegicus. The sequence continues at coordinate 131,364,847 of NC_141538.1, forward strand.
AATCCATAAGTAATAAGTCTTATTTTAAGATCTGATTTTTTATCTTATTAATAAGCTCCTACCACAAGACTGTCAAAATACCTTACATCTTTATTTCCAAAACATTTAAAGAGTAATATACATTAGGTTTTAATTTATATGAACTTTCTTTTAAGATGTGTACTTAATTCTTGTCAGCCACATCTATCCTACCATGTTATTAACATTAGGAATTATTTCTGCTATCTAACTGCACCCCATAACCATGCCCATCTTCTCTCCATCCTCTCTTCTCCCAACTTTCCCAGCCCTTGGAACAGCTGTTGGTCTTCCTACTTCTGTAAGGTGAGTGTTTTCAATGACCACGTATGAGTGAGTTTGCCATTCTTTACCTGACCTTTTCATTTAAAAGTATTCTTGCGGTACAGGTCTCAAGTTAAACCAAACATTGACTGGCCACTGCCACAATTCTTTGCCACCATTACCCTAGCATATCAGACTGTAGGTGGAGAGTTTGCGTCTGGGTTGGTGTTCAGGTTTCTCTTTCCATAGCCTGTAGGAGTATCTTCTCACACCAAAGAGATAAGAAGGAAGGTGTTCTCAAAGCTTATCTGTATTGCCAGAAAGAACAGAATTTGGTTATTATGGCTGAATAATAATTTTTGTGGGCACATACCAGATTTTCTTTTGGCATTTGGTGTTGTTTACACCTAGGCTGATTCTGTGTCTTGGTCATCTCATAAAATGCTGCAGTGAAAATTAGCTGAGTACCTTTCCATTGCTATGAAACAGCCGAGGCTCTCCACTTGCAGGAAGAAGACTTATTGTGGTTCATCATTTCGGAAGTTTCAGTGCATGATTGCTACGCTTGTTGCCTTGGGAACTTTATATCATAGTAGGGAGAATGTGGTGGAGGCAGGGAAAGAGAAGAAAGGGATGGGCTCCCACATTTCCTCTGAGGTTACTGCCCTCAGCCTTTCTTTTACCTGACCCCACCTCATAAAGGTTCTGGAACCCATGATTAGCATCATATCCTTTTTCTTTTTCCTTTCTTTGTTTCTTTCTTTGTTCCTTTGTTTCTTTCTTTCTTTTTTCTTTCTGTACAGGTGATTTCTCTCTCCCTCTCTCTCTTAAGTAAAATTTTTTCATACAATACATTTTATAATATTTTTTCATTTCTCCAACTTCTTCCAGATTTTTTTCATCCCTCTAACTACCCAACTGTATGTTCTCTCTTAAAACAAAACAAAACAGAATAGAATAGAAAACAAAAATAAAAACAAACAATAGAAAAATCCCCGAAGAACCTCTAAATAAACAGAAAAATGAAAATTAAAAACAAACAAGCAAAAGACCAATAAGACAAAAAATTGCCAAAGCAAAGTAAATAAAACAAAAACATTCTCAAAAATAACATTGAATTTGTTTTTTGTTGGTCAGCTATGACTAGGCATGGTTCTTGTCCTGAAGTATGGTTGAAATACTCAGTCACACTCCATTGAATAAATTGATTTCCCCTTTGCCAGTGGTGTGTTGGCCAGTTTTAGTCAACTTGACACGAGTTAGAGTCATCGGAGAGGAAGAAACCTCAATTGAGAAAATGCCTCCATAAGATCAAACTAGAGGCAAGCCTATAGGGCATTTTCTTAATTAGTTATTGATGTAGGAGGGCCTAGCCTATTGTGGGTGGTCCTGGGTTTTAAAAGAAATTAGGCTGAGTGAGTCATAGGGAGCAAACCACTGAGCCGCATTCCTCCATGGCTTCTCTGCTTCCTTGCTTGCCTCAGGTTCTAGTCCCGTTCAAGTTCCTGACCTGAGTTCCTTTCATGATGAACAGTGATGTAGAAGTGTAAGCCAAATACATCCTTTCTTCCCCAAGTTACTTTGGTTCTGTGTACTTGTCATCACAGTGGGTAACCTTAACTAACACAAGCGGGTGGTCATCAGTAACAGAGAACTTTTTGATTAGAGTTGGGACTTCATGCCAACTTCTCCTTTTCTGTGTTGGGACCTTGTCTGGGCTTGAATCTGTGCAAGTCTTGTAGTACCACATGTCTGTGACTAAACTTTGACACATGGACCAAAGCTGAGTAAAGAGAGTCCAAATATCTCTTAGATATACTTATGGAAACTTTGGCTACACTCGGGAGAAGGATAGTTGGATCATATGTTAGTTCTGTTTATAGATTTTTTTCATTAATTTACTTATCTACTTTCTATGCCAGTTGCAGCTTCCCCTTCTTCCTCTCCTCTCAGCCCCTCCCTCTCCCCTGTTTTTAGAACAAGCTTCAGAACATTTTCTAATGACTCTGGATTTCATTAATATGCATTGCTGTGTCCCCCTTTCATGCCTAATGGTGTTTTTTCCTCTATATCTTGTGTGATTCTGGTTACATTCTTGTCAATTCTCGTTATCTTTACAAAAAAATGACAGTTTATTTTCTTTCTTTGTACTCATTTATTCTCCATTTCATTAGTTACATTGATGATCTTTCTTTCAGGGTACTGTTTTTTTTCCACTTTTATCTTGTCAAACTTAAGATTGATGTTAGAGGTTGATATTTATCTTTCTTCAGTGTATAAAAAGCTATATTCTGATTAAAGTGCACTTAGAGTACCTGTATTGATAATCACCCAAGAACTTCTAGAATTAAATTACCTTTTGGTTGCCCACACATTTTTGTGAGCCTTTGATATCTAGTTGGTTTATTACATAGCTCCTCATTTTTCTTCTTTGAGATCTATAGTATTTAACTAGAACTTGTTACCAAATGTTAATTGTGTACAGATTAATATGCAATTAATCAATATTTATTAATCACCTTCTATGTGCTAGGTATATCTGACCCAATTTGTTCTATTAGCAGAGTGGCTAAAACAATGCAGCTTGTCCAGGTTCCTGTGATCTATGATGTAATTTCACATATCAGTCAGGATCCTTGCTGGAAACAAATGGTTAAAAATGAGCAATTCTGTTTATTTAATAAAGGAATTATTTGCAAAGTTGGGGATAGAGTTCAGGGAAGTTGAGATGGCTGTTTTACAAGGCTTAGGTTGCTGACCACAGAGAACATATCCCTTCCCAGTCTTGATGAGGACTGAGAGGTGATTGTTAAATACCACAGAGAAAAATAAATGCACACAAAGATCCTTTGCTAGAACATTCAACCGTGTGTGACCAGCACGGGAGGCCCGCTCACCCTTACCTCCATCTTTGGCACGTAGGTGAAACTCCTAGAATACAGAGAGGGAGAGGAGGCTGGGTAACAGCCCTGGAGGACAATGGAAGATGCTAGCACCCTCAAATCATTCATTAAGGAATCTTTTACTCTGTTACTAAGAGTCTACCTGTGTCTTCTTCCCTTTTCATTTTTACTTCTGTCATTTTAATTAGTGTTTAAATTATTGCTTGATTAAATGAAACAACCTTTTCCTCTCTTTTGACTACTCCTTAAATATATATTACTGCCAGTTAAGCTAGAGCTATGACCTGGGTCTTTTGACAAAACTTACCTCTGTGTTTATTTATTCATTTTTCAGAATTAAAATTATTGAGAATCATTTTGTTAATTTCATATGTGAAGTTGGAAAAATTCTCCCTTGATTTTGCGGTCTTGAAATCAGTATGTAGGTCTTTCCTGTGTCTTCTTGTTTGTAATTTCCATCTGAACATTTGTTGAATAATATTCAGTGGACATACAAACATTCTGTTTCCTATATTTCACAGTTATCTTTGGATTCGAGTCCCAAATGGTGAGACAATTTTGCTAAGCTAGGCAGTTTCTTGGTTGTTTTTGTTTAAAGATTTTGTATAGATTGAATTGCAGCTGCAAGTGTATTAGTGATTTTCTGTTGCTTACTTGTCACGATTTTTATTGTTTGGATGAAAAATACTATTTCAAAACCTGGCAGCATATTGATGAAAACAGAGCACTTTGTATAATTCTCTTTTTGAAAAACTAGCTCTTTAAAAGACAAAGATTGCCTCTGGGTTTTCTATTCACATGCATCTCTAACAATAGATTTATTGACAGCTCTAAGATAAGGTTTAGTTCTCCACCCTCCATCTTTCATCATAGTCTAAGCTTTTCTCCATATTAAGAAGCAGATTGGAACTTCTAAGTGACCAATAATATGGAGACATCTTAGGTTTTTAGGAGAAGCATTTGACATTTTGTCACTAATCTGCAATGGGTGTAGGCCTGTATCTTTCATTCTTTATAAAGTGGCTAATTTGAAGCTGTAAACCTACTTCCTGACACAAGCATTTTGTTGGTCTGCCTGTGGGGATGGTCATTGAGGTGGGAATAGAAGGCGAGCTATATGTCCCTGAGATCCAGACTGTCCATAACTCAATATCATCAGTGTCATTTTTATCTGACTACTTATTAGGAGTAAAAATGAAGATTGTTAGCTATTGTTAACCTTCCTCTCTCCTGTCCCTCTGATCCTTTGTGCTCTCTGGGCACATTCTTCATCAAAAGAATGTACTTCTCTTGCAATGTTTCTGGGCTGAGAATGCCACGTTGTTCTAAATTTGTTTCCTGTGTCATTCCTGGAAAACTTATTACAAAGTAATAGCGGTCCAAACTCAAGAGCACTACCTGTGGGACCAATAGCAGTAATTAGGGAGGCACTGCAAGCAGTCTGGTAAGTTGTATTTAAGACAACTGTGCTTTCTAGAAGAATGTTTGACCTCTTTTTCCTATTACCTAAAGCTTCTCTAGGATTCTTTTGGTCTGTTTCTCATTTTAAAAATCCTCTGTAGGAAAATATAATATCTGACTTAAGATGTTCAAATGGCTTGACTTCTATTTTCTTTCTAAGCCTCCAAAAAGTGATACAGAGGAGGAAGAGGAGGAGGAAGAAGAAGAAGAGGAGGAGGAGGAGGAGGAGGAGAAGGAGGAGAAGGAGGAGGAGGAGGAGGAGGAGGAGGAGGAGGAGGAGGAGGAGGAGGAGGAGGGGAATGGTGATGGTGATGGTGATGGTGATGGTGATGGTGATGGTGACGGTGATAGTTTTTCTGGGTAATCCCGTCATTTTCAAATGGATTTTTCTTCTTCAGTTATTAAGTATTTAGCAATATGCTGAATATTTTATGAAGATTGAACACATAGGACATTATAGGTAAAATATTGTATACATGGTCAGATAAAACATTTTATACAGTTTGAAAATTACTTTGGAATTGATAAAACTCTTATATTTTATTATTTTTCATATATTATAGTAATTGTTAGCTTTGATTTGATTGTATATGAGAAACATTTTCAGTACTTTTCTATTGTATAATTGAACTACAAAATTTAGTGTTTCAGGAAAAATAATTTTTCTTCAATGAGTGTAATTAAAGAGAGTAGGAGATTGGATTTTAAGTCTACTAATGAGAACTTTTATAGCTTTATATTTTAAATAAGACATTATCATTTTAGAAGGCTTAGACTATAGTTTTCAAGATGTATTCCACCACATTTCCTATTAGTAGGCATTGCTTTTGATACTTTAAAGAGTAGAAAGTATTATGGGTTTATTAGTATATGTCACTGGTCATTACCCAGAGCGGTGGACTGTGTGGGGAATCTAAGCAACATCATGGGTTTCCTCTTTACTAAAATGAAAGGGAATCATATTTCAAGAGATATTTTCAACCTTTCCAGTTGGCTCAAATTTCTGCCAAAATACCTCCAGAGACCCTTTTTTTCTTAATTCCTAGAGAACTCCATGTAAAACCTTGATTAAATCCACCGACCAACCATTCCACATTTCCTCCCTCTTCCACTCCTAATGCCTCTTTCGTTCTGTGTGTGTTCTGAGGAGACCATCTCAGCAGCGTGCTTTCTCGGTTTTTTCTTGGTCTCACCCACTCTTACCCGTGTAAGAGGAAATCACAGTTTAATTTGCATTTTCCTAATTACTAGGGATGTTATTCACTTTTTGAGGTATTTCTTAGCCATCTTTATTTTTATTTTTTTTGAGAACTTTTTGAGAACTCTGTGTTCATGTCTATAGCCCATTCCTTTAATGGAGTTGCTTATTTTTCTGAATCTGTTTTTTGAGTTATTTGTATATCTTGGATAGGAGTTCTTTGCCAGATGTATACACTGGCAGAGATTCTTTCCTACTCTTCCTGCCTCTTTACTAGAGTGGTGATTATTTTCTGTTCAGAAGTTTTCAAGTTTTATGAGGTCCTATTTGTCGATTGTTGACTGTAGTTCCTGGACAACTGGAGTTCTATTCAGAAAGTCCTTTTGCACATGCGCCTTGTGTAGTACACTGCCTGTGGTTTTTTCCAGATGTTTCAGCTTTTCAGGTTTCTCACTGAGGTACATTATTCTCAGGTGTTCTTTTCAATAAAAAAGGTATTTATCAGATCTGGTGAGCTTGTTTTAGCTACAGATATGAAATTTCAAAATGATATATCATTTAAAACTATGAGCTGCTCACTTGTGGCATTTTTCATTTAATATTTTCAAACAAAATTTCTGTAACATCAGAAAGAAAAGCAGTGAAATCTAGCAATAATTCAAAATTAGAAGAATAAAACAGAAATTTTACTATTGTATCTGAAATAAGAGCACTAGATCCAGGGGATGTCTCCTTTTGTGTATAGGAGGTCTAACATGTGCATTAATATATTTTATATATATTCATATAGACATGCGTGAACACACATACAAAGTTCTGTAAAGTTTTTTATTTTTAGTGATTATTGAGTATTTCCACTTGAATAATGTATGAATATCATACTCATGACATTAAACAATTCTTAATAATTCTTCTCTTCTTAAAGCACCTATTATAGTTATTATACCATTAATCTTCTAGCCACCACCAAACTGGTTCTCTTCCTCATTATCAGGGTTGAACTTAGGTCTGTATATGTACGAGGCAATCACTTGCCACTGAGCTATATTCCTAGCCCCATCACAATGAAACTGGCCACTTGTCACACTCAACCAATGTCTGATGATTCAAGTTGATATGGATAATAATTCCAATGCCTTTCATACTGACATAAGGTTATACTTTTCTCACTAATACTATCAGTAAATAATCTGTGAAATTCTGGCATCCTGCACATTAGATTGATGGGGTGGACATTTGACCACATTAAGTTAATCAAAAACTTTCTTAAGTGTGTTTACTTTAAAATTATTATTATTAATTAGTCCAGCCTAGTTGTGAATTCTACAGGCTATAGCGCCAACCCTCCATGCAGAATGTGTACATGGTTTCAATAATGTCAGAACTATTATTGGAGTAACTAACCATCTGATTGTATTTGAGGGTTACTTTACAAGGAGGGATTGCAAGTCTGGTACTATTAGCTTGGTATTGTGGCTGGGAAGGCCAAACACCTCAGCAGGGAACTCATTTCTATTATTTAATTAAATTAACCTTGTGTTATTTTAGCATTTATGACTATACTTATTGGGAAATACTACCTTCATTGTCAGTCAGAGAAGCTTCTGTGTACAATCAGTGGTAGTGAGTACAAAGACTCTTGGCTGCTTACACTACCAAGCAAAAGTAATGGTGAGTGTTCAACACTAAGCAGGGCATTTATACAACCCCATCTAACGCTTGGAGATATGTAGAAATATGGTGGAAAAATTTAGTGATGATTTAAAGATAGTGAGAACCTAGATGTGGGGCTGGACATCTTTAGTCCCAGCACTTGGGAGGCAAAAGCCATTGATCTCTTTGAGTTTAAAGTCAGTCTTCTCTACATAGTGAATTATAGAACAGAGGAAGCTACATAGTGGGATCCTGTCTCAGAAATGAAAACTTTAATCAATCAATCGATTAATCAATCAATCAACCAATCAATCACTAAGGAAAGACAGAGGAATGGCAAATCGCAGTCTTTTAGGAATAACATAATGCTTCAGTTATAACCATGCGGCAGCTCTGATTTCCTGTAGTAGGTCTTTACAGCCTGCCTTGCCATCGGTCAGTCACGGATGGTGAGGAGGCATATACATGGAGCCTCGCCCCTCCCTGCTGAACTGCTGGCTACTGATGGATTCTGGAGGACAGTAAGCATTTTCTTTAGATGTGTTCCCACTCTTAAGCCCAGCATGGTCCACCAGAGAGCTCAGTACCCAGAGTCCAGTGGATAATTCTGATTAAACCCAGTGTGTCTCAAAACAAACCAAAAAGAAATAAAGGAAAGGGACTTGTAGTGAGGAGGGGTCACTGGAAAGTATGAGAGGGAATGAGAGAAGAAAAAAAATATAATGCATATAATATATATGTGTGCAAGATTGTCAAAATAAAGTTAAAATTATTACAAATAGAGATAATTTCCTTTATTTTATGGACATGAAGTTAGAAAACGGATATTTGTGCACTTTTGTGAATTTGTCTAATTTCAATGTGGAGTAAAGTAGTCTATATATAGTAGAAGGGAATTCAGTGAATTATGTCAGTGAGTGTGGAAAGAGAGTACAAACCTCATTTCCCAGGCTATCCCTGAGGTATTTAGAGTTGGCCTATAGTTTCTTTGGCTTTTCTTCTACATTTGAGAACTGCAATGGTTACATAACCTAACTGACTTCGGTATTCATTTAGAATTATGTAAGGCTGCTTTGCACACAGCTACTAATGCCTCTTCTCATGTAGACTTGTACTGCTTTGCTTCATGTATCACTTTGGTTTTGTCCTCTCAACAGTTTCCAACCCCACTTGAACCGTCATCTTTGTTGCATGACTTTCGTGATCACTATTCTTATGTAGTACTACAGTTTGGGATGCTAGCCCTGGCTTATGTTCACTGTGACTGGATCCCTCCGACCTTGCCTCTTGCATGTTTCATGTTGTTGATACTTTAGACCCACCAGGTATCTCAACTTTTATTGTTTTACTTTAGTCTATATATGTATAATCTTATAAACATTTCACCCTTTGTATAAAAACTCAAACCATTCTTAAATTTCAGTCTGGATTGGGTAAACATTTACTACCCTCTAAAGTTCAAGTTTCTGAACATAGAATTATTTCCACAGATTTCTCAGTATACTACATTTTATGTGTAGCAATTTCTGATAAGTGTCTCTCCTTTAGCATCTAGAATATGAACTATATAAGGACAGGTTTCTGGAGCCATGGTTTGTTACTAGCATATTGTAGTATATTTACTTTTCTTTCTCAATTAGAGATGACCTTGTCTGCACTTCAGTAAAATATATGGATGACTCAGAACAAATGTATCCTTTTCCCTCTCCTTTTGCATGATACACGTGTGTGCACATGCACACACACACACACACACACACACACACACACGCACACACACACAGAGCTTTGTTGTATGACATTAGTTGGTCAGTGGAAATTTAACAGACATAGCTCTAACAGAGACTTTAATGTGCTTTGTGTAATTTGTCCAGGCTTCTTTGTTTTTATTTTTTGGATTATATTTGTTTGCTTTATCATGCATGGTGATCATTTGAAACAATGGTATATGAGAGACAAGTTGCTCGGAGCCCAGCCTGACTCTCTACAGACTAAATCAAAGTTGCTTATATGAAACCATAAAACGATCATGTGCAAGCTTTTGAGTTTAAGAATAAATGTTTATAAATCTCTCTTTGGGTGTTGGGCTTCACATGGCTGCATTATAATTAGTTTGTGTGTGTGTGTGTGTGTGTGTGTGTGTGTGTGTGTGTGTGTGAAGTTTCCTTCATTAGGAGTGAAGACTGTACTTTTTCTGTGGGTATGAAGATCAATATATGGGATGTAGTTAGAGATGATGCTGGTTTAGTTATATTAGCTTATGACAGTTGTATTTATACATATACAACTACAAAACAACTCACACATAAGGCTCAGAAATTATTGAAGAAGAGAGAGAAGAAAGATTTGAATAGCTAGAGGGTAAAAGAGGTTTCTGTGGAATTATGTCCTTTAGGAATGTCAGGTGCTATACCAATAAAATGCCTTAGTATGATCTGAATAAGACAATGACAATAGAAGTTCTAAACTGGATGAGGGAATGTCCATGAGGTCTCAACCCTACACACAGAACTAGGCAACTAAAGAATGTTGACAGGAGGGTGGACTTACTAATTGGTTACCCAATACCAATGGTCAGCCTTGAAAACATTCATATACATAATATTATATAGATCTGTCAGGGTGTATATATTTATTTAGGAATATGTATGCAAATGCTATCTATATATAACAATGATTAATGAAAAAAGAGGTCATGAATTCAAAGAGAACATATATATATATGCGTGTGTGTGTATGTGTGTGTGTGTATGGATATATTTTCCTTTGGAAAAATAATTAAGAACACAATAGATGCTTATTATAAGGGCTTGGAGAAATGGCTCAGTGGGTAATGTGATTGGTACAGAATTTCAAGGACCTTTGTTCACATACCCAAAACCTACAGAATTTCAGCTTGGTAGCACATGTCTGTAATCCAGTGCTCTAACTGCAAGGTGGGAAATAGAAGCTGGGGAATGCCAAGAAGCTCTTGTGCCTGTTTGCCTGGTGTATGTTGCTGCCAAAGAGATGCCATGTCTTAAACAAAATGAAATGAGAATCCTGAGACCTGAGTCTGTCATCTTATCGCCACGTTTGCCGTAGCACATATGCACTGTACATACATCTGTATTCATGTAGATGAATAAACACAAATACACTCATACTTCATAAAAATGTATACTATTGTTATCCATAGAGATGTGGAATAACTCCTTGCATGAGTAAGAACAAAAGAGAGTACTCTACACAGTTGGATGCCAGGGGGACTTGGTTCTTATATTGTACCATGTAATATTTCTTTTTGAATTACTTGCTCAGAATACTAATTCCTTTGGGAAACTAAGTATTGCCTTATTTTTTGTTGGGCAGCATTTCTTTATTTCTTCATTCCTACCTACTTGCATTATTTTATGAACAATTTTCTTTGAAATTCATTGTTGATGGAATCCTAGACCTTTCCTTAATGGATTACCCCTTTTCCCCAGTTTCTTCTAGTTTATAAGCATAGAAAAGGTCCTTTCTCAGTAAAAGGAAGCAAAATTTCCTAGAATTTACTTAACCTTTTCAGACTTTCACATCTCAAAGAGCAGTTGACAAAGGCATTGTGGTTTCTGACTCATTGGTGCAATCTTCAGTCCCCTTGTCACATGATGGACATATTTATCAAAGAATAGCAAAAGCAGTGTGAGGACATAGTGGAGAGGTTAATTCTGGAAGTTGTCTTGGGGAGAAGTAGTAGGTGAGCAAGACTTTAATGACCAGACCTAAGGGGGCTCTTATTACGGAAAAATCCTTGCATAAATGTGCCAAGAAAATAAATGTTTGAAGAATATACAAATAAAACTGTGTACAAATATAAGATGGAATGATACATAAAGTTACACAGATATCTAGAGGCAGACCTCAGACTTTCGTAGTAGGATGATTTGGCATTGTATGCTTTTGTTGGTGAAAAGATCAAGAAAGGCATCTCAGTGCAATTTGGAACAACCTAAGGGAACAGAGGTTGATGGGATTAGCACTGAGAGTAATGGAGAACATTTCTGTTTGTTGTACAGAACCAGCAAGAGAAGATTGCTTGAAAAGGGACAGAAAGCGATGTGGGAATCTTTTCAGTTAGAGTAGGCTCAGGGTCACAAGGGTTATCACTGATATAACCAGGTACTCAGAGCATTCTAATCAAAAATGCATACACATAAAAATATTTTACATAGATACTTTTGAGTTTTGAGGAAGAATTATTTTAAAATGACATTTACCCTTCATATCTTAATTTTAGTCATTGCATAATTAGTTCTAGAACATCAGTTACTTGTCTTGTATTCAGAGTTTATTGATTATTATCTCTCAGTATTTCAAGAAAATCACTTCATTAGTTTACTTAGAGCATCAGTTTCTGTAGAAATGGAAACAGCCACGCACTTAAGGAGTTACACTACCAGATGTCTCTGTTTCTCAATGCCAAGGAAGTCTGTGGTTGGAAGAATCAACCATTTTAGGTTTCTTGTGGAGTGAAGTTTATTTGAAGTTATGAAATGTACAAAATTATAAATATAAAACTTCTTCAGTGTAAGAATGATGCCAAATTACTCCTCCTATCCTAGAATTTTCATTCATTCTCTTGCTGAAATCTCCTGAGGCTATTTACCAGAAATATTTCAAAGGACAGCCTTCATTGCCAAGCTCTCTACCTATAACACTGCTGCCTACAGGGCTTCTGCAGGCCTTGTAAGTAAAAATTATTAAGGATAAATTTCACATGCTCATAAGCAAACTTATCTCTGATAATTCAAATCTGCCAAACAATCAGTGGCCCTCCAAATTCTAAAAGGAGTTTTTTAAATTTTTATCTGTCTTACAATTGTTAATGACTATTCAGCCCCATAGATATATTTACAATATACACCTAAGACTTGGGGAAGAATCTCAAAAGAGAGAGAGTGGCAGAAAGATTCTAAAAGCCAGAGAACCACAATGTTGACTTTCCTTTTATTCCCATTGACAATTAATCAAAGATTTTAATGAAATCAGTTGGGAAAAATTTCCTTTTCAAATACCTGTAGATTCAATCTCTATCATTAACTCTTTTCTCTCACTGCTTCATAAAAGTCCTTAGTTTTGTTTTACCTATTTCATTATATTGATATATATTATCACTATTTCTATCTCCAGGTTTTGGGTTTTTCATTTTATATTATTAGTACCAGTACATTTTTTTTAAAGTTTGAAATAATAAATATTGCTACTTCATTCCATTGAGACAGTTACAATCAAACAGACTGCTCAAATTGTACGGGCATAGTGACTCTCTGGTTCTTGTAAGCATATGGAAGCCTGGCCCCGAAAAGTATCCCCCTTCTTCCCTCAGATCGTCTTTATCTACAGTACCATCGCAGGGAGAAAGAGAGGAGCTTGTTAGGTTTCTCTTTGAGGCAGCCAATGCTGTGTGCATCTCCCGTTCTTTCCAGTTACAGCTTGACTCATGTTTTGGGGCCCAGATGGGTCTGGGGTTCAGTGATTGGTTATACATGTTTTTTATTGTTAATGATTAATTTTGTATTCTGCTTTTTTTGTGTCTGCATTTATGTTTTGAGGTGTTTTTCAACTTCTGTGATAAGTCAGATGCATTGGAATTTTGATGGTGTTCATTTAACTGTAGATTGTTTATGTTTGGGGGTGGGGTCTGGATTTTCCTTCTATCAATTTTATCAGTACATGAACGAGATGGGTTTTTAGCTTCTGGTATAATTGTTATTTTCCTTTTTTGGGGGGAGCACTTAAAAGTTTTAAAGTCCAAAGATTTTACTTCTTTGGTTAGATTTATTCCAAATTTTTAATTTTGTTACTATTGTATATGGGATTGTTTCTCTGATCTTTCTTTTCCTGTTTTTTTTTTTTTTTTTTTTTTTTTTTTTTTTTTTTTTTTTGCTGTGCTTATTGTGCTTGGAAGGCTACTGATTTTCTGTGTTAATTTTGTATCTTCCTACTTTGCTCAACATGTTTATAGGACATAGGAATTTTTTTTTTAGGACATAGGAATTTTAACATAGAGCCTTAAGGTCTTCATATATAGAATTGTATCATCGTCAAATAAAGATATTTTGATTTATTCTTTTCTTATTTTATCCTTGTGTCTTAATGCCTTAGCTAAGACACTTTACACTATTTTGAACAAAAGTGAATAGAATGGACATACTTTTATAGGAGATGATTTGAGTTTTTCTTTATCATCTTATTGGCAGTAAGCTTGTATTACCTTTATTATGTTGAGCTATGTCCCTTGTATTCCAAGATTCCTTTCTGTATCATAACTCGTTTCACCGTTATTAATAATGCTGATCTATAATGAGCATGGATGGTCTATTTTTATCTGTCTTCTTCAATGTATTTCTTCAGTGTTTCAAAATATTCCTTGCAAAGGTTTTTTAATTCTTTAAGTTTTCTCCAAAGTATTTTCTTCTTTGAGGCTATTGTGAATGGGATGGATTAATTTTTTTTATTGGACATTTTCTTTATTTATATTTCAATTGCTATCCCCTTTCCCAGTTTCCCCTCCGGAAACCACCTATTCTGTTGCCTCATCCCCTGCCTCCACGAGGGTGCTTACTCACCCACCACCTACCTACTCCCTCCTGCCTCCCCGCCCCGGCATTCTCCTACACTGGGGCAGCAAGCCTTCACAGGACCAAGGGCCCCTCCTCCCACTGATGCCCTACAAAGCCTTCCTCTGCTGCATATGGGTCTGGAGTCATAGGTGCATCACTGTGTACTCTTGGGATGATGGTTTAGTCCTGGGAGCTCTGGGGGGTCTAGTTGGTTGATATTGTTCTTCCTATGGGGTTGCAATTCCATCAGTAACCTCAGTCCTTTCTCTAAATATCCATTGGGGACCCCGTTCTCAGGTCAATGGTCAGCTGCAAGCATCTGCCTCTGTATTTGTCAGCTCTGGCAGAGCCTCTCAGGAGACAGCTTTATCAGGCTTCTGTCAGCAAGCACTTCTTGGCATCTGCAGTAGTGTCTGGTTTTGGTGACTGTATGTAGGATGGATCACCAGGTGGGTCGTCGTCTGGATGGCCTTTCCTTCAGTCTCTGCTCCACATTTTTTCTCTGTGTTTCCTCCTGTGAGTATTTTGTTCCCCCTTCTAAGAAGGACTGAAGCATCCACACTTTGGTCTTCCTACTTCTTGAGCTTCATGTTGTGTGTGAACTGTATCTTGGGTATTCCAAGTTTTGGGGCTAATAGTCACTTATCAGTGAGTGCTTATGATGTGTGCTCTTTTGTGATTGGGTTACCTCACTCAGGACGATATTTTCTAGTTCCATCCAAGTGCCTAAGAATTTCATGAGGTCATTGTTTTTGTTTGTTTGTTTTTTAGTTTTAAAAGAATTAATTTATTTAAAACTAGTTATTAAATTTTAGCTTGCTTAAATATAGATATTAATTAGATTAAAAACCAATTCCTCTTTTTTCTCTGTATTATTATTTTTTTCAGGTGGATATATTTTTTATTGGATATTTTTATTTACATTTCAAATGTTATTTCTTTTCCTGGTTTCCCGACCATAAGGCCCCATCCCATCCCTTCTCCCCCTTTTTCTATGAGAATGTTACCCCTTCCCAAACACCCCACCTTCCAACCGCTCCACTCTGTCATTCCTTTACACTAGGGAATCCAGCCTTAGCAGAACCAAGGGCTTCTCCTCCCAATGGTGCCCAACAATGCCATCCACTGCTACATATGCGGTTGAGCCATGGGTCTTTCCATATGTACTCTTTGATTGTTGGCTTAGTCCATGGGAGATCTGGTTGGTTCTTATGGGGTTGCAAGCCTTCCTCTTTCTCCACATCCTTGCCAGCAACTGCTGTTATCTGAGTTTTTGATCTTAGCCATTCTAACTGGTTTGAGGTAGAATCTCAGGGTTTGCATTTCACTGATAACTAAGGATGTTGAACATTTCTTTAGGTTCTGCATGGCCATTTGATATTCCTCAGTTGAGACCTCCTCCTCCTCCTCCTCTTCCTCTTCTTCTAGATCTGTATCCATTTTTAATAGGGTTATTTGATTCTCTGGAGTCTAACTGATTGAGTTCCTTGTATATATTGTATATTAGTCCTCTATTGGATGTAGGGTTGATAAAGATCTTTTCCCAATCTGTTGGTTGCTGTTTTGTCCTGTTGATGGTGTCCTTTGCCTTCCAGAAGCTTTGCAATTTTATGAAGTCCCATTTGTCTATTGTTGTTCTTAGGGCATAATCCATTGGTGTTCAGGAAATTTTCCCCTATGCCTATGTGTTTGATGCTCTTCCTCACTTTCTCTTCTATTAGAGTCATTGTTTCTGGTTTTATGTGGAGGTTTTTGATGCGCTTGGACTTGAGCTTTGTACAAGGCAATAAGAATGGTTTGATTTGCATTCTTCTACATGCTGACCTCCAGTTGAACCAGCATCATTTGTTGAAAATGCTATCTTTTTTCCACTGGATGGTTTTAGCTCCTTTGTGAAAGATCAAGTGACTATAGGTGTGTGGGTTCATTTCTGGATCTTCAATTCTATTCCATTGATCTACCTGCCTGTCTCTGTACCAATATCTTACAGTTTTTATCATTATTGCTCTGTAATACTGCTTGGGGTTAGAGATGGTGATTCCCCCAGTAGTTCTTTTATTGTTGAGAATAGTTTTCACTATCCTGGGATTTTTGTTATTCCAAATGAATTTGCGAATTGCTCTTTTCTTTTTAAAACCATAAATTATCCTTGTTCATTTTTATCGATCATTTTAAAGTCTACTATGCATGATCTAAGTCAATCCTTACAAATTTGACTTACTTTTAATATTCTGTAGCATATTATATAGCATCTTTCTTTATGATTCTGGATTAATTCGCTTAGGATAATGTAACCTCTTTTGTATAGATTTGAATATTTAACCCTTTTGCATTTGAGTCATTTTAATATATTTGAGCTTAAAATAAGTATCCTATTTTTCCCTATTTGTCCATCATGGTTTAAATTTTGCTTCCTTCTTTTTCTTGTCTGTTATTTAAATAAAATAAAAATATTGCTACTATATTTTCAAATAGGTTTCCATAAGACCATAATATGATACATGGTTGAAGTATTTCAGGAAAATGGTATATAGTTATGATGTAATGAAAGAACAATGTAGCCAGAAATCTATATTTCAAAGACCCTTTCTGATGCTTTAAAGTATGAATTTAAATAGACACTAAATACTCATGTGTTTCAGGTTCATCATTATTGGATCACAGTGAAGATTTAGTGATAGGAATAAAATCATTCTGAAATTTCACATTTTTAGAGAGCCTGTTACATTATTATTATTATTATTAAGAACTCTGTACATAGTAACAATTTAAAGATTTCTTCTGAAATCCACCTACTCTGTTCAACTGTTAAAACAAATAGAATATATGCTTTCTTTTAATATTGGAATGAACATTAACATGTGATTTTTAGAATATGAAAATTTAAAGTGTCCAAAATTGTTCTAATAATGTATTATACATCAAACACAATGATTTGAAATATACTTCTATTTATATTTCTGTGTTACCTGTGCCAGGTCCATTATGTAAACAGCTATAGAGTTTGGTCAGTAGTGGATAAAGATACGTTATTTGTATTCAAATCACCTGTGACTGCTACTTAGTTACTTATATAACTTTGGAGTTATCTTAGTTATTTATTCCATGTTTTTCTGGTATGTAAATTGAAGTAGCAACAGTACTTCATTCATGAAAATTGATCTGAGGTTTAAATTGACTGGAACACTTAACCATTAGGACAGATTTTATCATACATTAAACCTAGAATTATTAATTTTCTACTAAAATTAATTTCTTAATAGCATCATAGTTAAAACTTACATTTTCTCTTAATATGGAATTATTATATTTTTATCATGTATTTTGTGTGTGTGTTGGTGGAGGTATGCCCAGAGAACATCCTCAAGTAGTTGGTTCTTCTTTAATTATGTGGATCCTGGTATTAAACTCACATTTGCAGCCTCAGTACCAAACATCTTTATACATTGAGCCATCTTTCCTGTCCAATTATACTTAGCTTATAATGAGAAAAAAGCTGGAAAAAAATTTAATGAATTTTTCATGGTCATTCAGAAAATGTAAAATGGACCTAAATCATTTGACCTCATATTTAATGTTGTTGTGTAATATATACTCTGTCAGATGGGGAGGCAGGAACAGGAAGGGGAGATAGGATAAAAGGTTTATGGGTAGGAAACTGGGAAAGGGGATAGCATTCGAAATGTAAATTAAAAAAATCTAATAAAATGTAAAAAAATACTCTCTTTAAAAAAAGTCATAATAAACATTTTGATGATAAAAATTCCAAGAACCATTTTTATATAGTGAATCTTCTTGGAGATTATGAATACAATGGACAGAAAACTAATAGGCAAGTCTTTGGTCTTGAGTAGTTCATATATAGCTCAGTTGTGAAGTTGAACGAAGTTCAGCATACTAGAAGTTTTATTTTATCCTCATTTTTTCCTAACTAGGAAACTATGATTCATTCCTCAGTTTGTTGGGACATATGGTCTTCAGACTCCAACCTTGCTTGTTTTACAAAGGGTCGAGACCACAATGGCCAGCCAGAGATGTCTGTAGTACGACCTCGAGTATCTGAAAGTCCTCCTTACTTTGAGCTGCCAGTGCTAAGACTATGACTGTTTAGACTAAACAGCCTAAACAGTGTCGAGCAAAGGTTGGGACTAGTATCAGAGCTTATACTGCTGAGATGCAAGAACCTCTATTAAAGCACAATTCTCTTATGTTTTGTTATAGGTAACCTCGGCCGGGTTGAGCAAGTCTCTGATTTTGAGTATGATCTGTTCATTAGGCCGGACACCTGTAATCCTCGCTTCCGAGTCTGGTTCAACTTTACTGTTGAAAATGTGAAAGAATTACAGGTGAGGGAAATGGGGCTATCAGTGGGAACTTAGGGGAACTTAGAGAAGGAACCTGGTTTGGTTTCTTTAACAGCTGTTAAACCTATGGCTGTAGCAGCAACAGTGAGTAGTGGGTAAAATGCTGACTTATGTTTCCTGATGGGAATGAACTAATGCAAACCTTTATCTAAGAAAAAGCGTGTTGTTTACTGAGTAACTCCTTATATGTTATGCTTCCTTGTGGAACACCATAAGCAAACACTGGGAGTGCCTGTTGCTTTCTGTATCTAAGATGCTGTTACATCACCTCTGTCAAAATCCAGAAAGACATTTCTCACAGGGGCCATCTCAGTAAAAGCTCTTCTCTTATTCAACAGGATGTTCATATTTCTAAGGCTGCATAACTCTTAGACCAAAATATCTTCCCTAAAGTGTGTGTGCTTGGGAATTCAATGCTATTTTATTATCTAGTGATTCTGGAGAACCTTGTATTTTCTGTTTGTGTTTAAATTTTATAAATATATTAATCTGCTTTAATCTTGATTTCTTCAGGTTTATTTTCTAACTGCCAGTGATTTGTGACACTTTTGAAAACTTGTTTTTCATGAGAGAATATTGGTAAAAATAGAGCGATAGAGTTCATATGCATTAAATAAACAGTCTAATTCTAATAAATATTGCCTCTTTATTCCATTCAGACAGCTACAATCAGACTGCTCAAATTGTACAGGTATAGTGATTCTATGGCTCTTGTAAGCATACGGAAGCCTGGCCATGAGTACTATCCCCCCTTCTTCCCTCAGATCGTCTTTATCTACAGTACCATCGCAGGGATAAAGAGAGGAGCTTGTTAGGTTTCTCTTTGAGGCAGCCAATGCTTTGTGCATCTCCCTGTTCTTTCCAGTTACAGCTTGACTCATGTTTTGGGGCCCAGATGGGTCTGGGGTTCAGGTAGTCCTAGGCTCTTGTTTGACACTATGCTGTTCCTGGCATACTAGCCTGTTGGGCCAGGAAGAGTTCCTGAACCTCAAAAAACTACCAAGGAGCCGTTTCCAATTTATTCTCATTAGGTTCTCTTTATTACAAGTTTGGGCTTGGGTTCTCCTCCAACCTAATCCTGGCAGAGGAGGATGGGAAGACGGAGCAGCCTCAAAACCTCAGCAGGATAAGGATTTATAGGAAATCAGAGTATGTACGTGACAGGAGTGTCCAGCCTAGCAGATATCTAAAGGGATGACTATTATATGCGGACAGGTGCGTGTCCTGAAGCAAGACTGAAAATCACAAATGTCTGAAAGAACATCTGAAGAAGTCAGACTAATCTTTTGTTAACTGTTGTTAGAAAGTAACTAGAGAGCTACTCTGCGTAAGGACAAGCAGTGGGCTCCTTCCTGGTACTTGGGTGCAGCTTGCATTTAGCTGCACGACAGGTTCTCATATATATATATATATGAGGCTAGTCTCAAAATAGACTAGGTTTGGTCTCTCAGCCTCAGCAGAAGAGCGGGACAGTGCATTTTTGCACTTTTCAACTAATTGTCACAATTCTCAAGAATACCACAGACACAGCACTGAGGAGTGCGCCACATTTTTTGAAGTTTAGAGGCCCTGGATACAGAAAGGTATTTGTATACTGGTAAATATGGCACCTCAGAGTTTCAGCACATGGGGAAGGTGATGAAATAGCTGACGCTCACACACAGACCCCTACACCCTGTGCAGCTCTAAGGCCTGGCCTTGCTTCTTGCTTTTACCTAATCTTACATTACCAAGTCTCTTGACAGTTTCCATGGCAGTATCGTGCTCATTCTCCTTTTTGGCCATGCACAGTGGCTCACCTAACTAGGATTATTCCACAAAAATAATCAGTAATCTTCAAAATAGTTTGCCAAAATCTTGTGGGCTGCCTGCAATTATCGCTGTCTATTAGGGAGTGACATACGTCCTCCCCTCCTTTTGTTGCTGTTGACTCAGGGTGGTAAGTTAGGCTTGTCGCATACACACTCCTCTGAGCAGCAAATAGCTATTATGCAGACCGTTTTTACAAATGAAGGGAAACACTTTCTTTAATGTCATATAAGTGTGCTAGGATATCCAAGTCCATAAAAAGGACCACACTTTTCTTTCTTACATAGTTTATAATCCTCAGCTCGCCTGTTGTGTCTAAAAAAGCCATTCACTGCTAGAAAGGGGACTGTTTACTTTTTCATTTTATTGTTAAATAGAGACCTAGAACCTGCACTTACACTATATCTTAAAAGTTGGACCACATTAGGACCAGCCAATGTTTCTGCAGTCTCCATGAACATCGTCTGTATATGGCTAATATTAACTACTAAAGGGGTAGGGATATGTTTATTTCAAATATAGAGGAAATCACTTCTTTCAATTTTACTACCTGACACAGATTTTTAGTATTTTTAATTGCTCTTCTAATATGTTCATGGGATGTCCATTTTATTTTCTGAAATGAAATGTCAGAATCATAGTGTGGAAACCTTTTCTAGGAATTCAATAAAAGAGTATCATGAATGTGTTCTAAGCCAGTTCTTTTGATAAGAAAATCAGATATGTTTACGAATACTTATTTTAAAGTTGTCATAGAAGATTTTAATTTGTCTTCTGGGTTCTAACTACATAAACAATAATATCATATACTTGTTACAATCTGAAGCCCTAAATTTGTTCATCTAGTTTTCTGAGCTTCATTCATTCATTATCTTTCTATGGCCACTGTCTCATCAACTCTAACCACACTATGAAGTTATGGAAATCTGTCTCAAGAAGGCAAAAAGATCCACTAGAAAGATACAGTGTATATCCCTAGCTTACAGGATATTTGTTTTCATGGTTGCTTACATGAAAGAGAATGGTTTTGCTATTAAGTTTGACTTACATGATCTGCTTTTATAATATCTCTTCGTATAATCTCTTTTCATATCTCTCCAATTTCCGTTAAAAATGGGAGCTGCACAAATGTAATCTCGTCAAGAACCTTATTCCGTGTTTGGTACTAGCAGACAAGAAAATATTAGTCATCACAGCAGACTCCATTAAATGAATTTTAAAAATCAAAGAATCAAATGTACTGTACATGCAGGGCTAGCTATGGGGTTATTTTCTTTGATGTTTTGAGGAAGAGATAAAAGCTTGGGACATGCACCACTGTATCACAGGACTGCTACATTAGCCCTGCAAACATAGTTGTCAAATAGTACATTGCAAGGGTTGATAGAAACTAAATGTCCTGGTTCCTTTATGAAAAAGTAATTTTTCTCTCCAAAAAACTGATATTAAATAATCTTATGTAGAAATGCATTATTGATGTAGTAGAACACTGTGTGAGGTAAAAGCAAATCTTCCTATTCATATACTTATGATACAATTTTAGCTAATAAGGAAAAATAAAACGAAAAGTCTGAGCTATTTAAATTATTTCTATTTGTGTAATATTTTTATATCATAAATTTATCTTTTTCTTTCCTGATTACAAAAATCAGCCAATGCTGAATGTAATAAGCATGGACTCTATAGATAACGCTTAGAAGCAGAAAGTGGGACACACACACTCACTCCTATCATCTCCCCTAGTTTGAGTAAATAATATTAAGTTGGTTATATCCTCTATGTTTACTTTTGGATTAAAATGAATTTGTGTTCTAAATATATTTTAATATATTGCTTTTGCAAACCCTAAGCATCATTGTGGTTAATTTTGTCATTAAAGTTTTGCAAAGATAGCCAATGCTGTTTACCAGAAGACTGATTCCTTAACCTTCAATACAAAGATTATTGTCTGTTTGTGTTATTGCAAATGATATTGTTGACAACATCCTAATACAGAAAATAATATTCAAATGACATCTTTTCTTTAAAAAAATTTCTTTAAGGGGAAGCTGTTTGAAAAAGGCTATGCATTTCATAGAGATTGATTCATGTTGTTTAAAGTTTATGATATTTTGTTTTTCTATCAGCATTGAATGAGGCATCTTTCTTTATACTTCTTGATTGGAATTGGCTTTTTTTACTCAAACCGCATATCCACATATCCAGAATGAGTTATTTTCTTCACCTTGAGTTCTCACACAGATAAATAGTTTATGACAGAGTCTCCCAGACCTCTAGTCATAAAGATTAACTGCATTCTAACATCACAGAATGGAACACAACTGTTTTTTGAATTTTGTTCCGTTTCCTCTACTTATCATTCCTGTCTTATCAAGGCACGCCAAAAGGTATTTTCTAGATACAAAGAATAATAATAATAGTATGGGCTGATGTGGCGTCATTGAAATAAGACAGATGTAGCAGCTTGTAACCACAGTCCCAGTTACTTGAACATCTGAGCTAGGAAGATTGCTGAATTGAGGGGTCTGCTGCCAGCCTGGGGTAAGAGAGGAAGGCCCTGTCTCTCAAAAGGAAATTATTTCCTTACTATTAAAATTGTTGATTTGTAATACATGTAAACTTATTACTCTTTGGGGTTTACTTTGATGCTTTGCTAGGGAAGGCGTGATGTAGTGATGTTGATTTAACCCTGTGCAGACCTGACTGACTGTAAGTACCTCTGATCATCAGTGCTGTTGATCTTGGCATGAATATCTCTGAACTCTGTATCTTGAAAATCATGGCATACCTCAGAGTGAAGCTGTTCACTTAAGTCATAGGGATCTAAAGTTTTGGACGCCCATTTTCCGATTTATGTATATTATATTCTATTTCAGCTCATTGATTTTGGTAACTGGGTGTGTATAGAAGGAGCTATTTGGTCATAGTCATAAGGTGGCTTTAAGTGTTGTAAAGACAGACCTATATTACTCTCTACTCTAGGACTGTGTTATCTTTGTGCAGTAACTTTCTAGTAAATGACCTTTATTCATTTCCATAGAGTCTTACCATGTGTGTACAGTTTTTAATATAGCTTCCTGGCCCAGTGTGATCCTCTACAGATTTATGGAGCACGCTCCTAATCTAGTATTCCATTCTGTAATTCTAGTTTACCATCTTAAATTCATCCCTATGTTCTAACAGTCCTTTATTTATTTTTATTTTTGTACTTTATTTTACTTACTTATAGTCCAGTTATTGCTCCCCTTTGTCCCCTCTCTCAAGTTCCTTATCCCATTCCTCTTCCCTCTTGCCTCCATGAAGGTGCTTCCCTGACCCTGTCAGGCCCTCCCCTTCCCTGGGGTCTCAAGTCTCTTCAGGATTAAGCTCATCTTCCCCCACTGAGGCCAGGCCAGGTAGACCTAATTCTGGTAGGTCTGCCTAAGTGTTACTGGACTTTTTTCCCTTACAGGTTTTAATATTCTTTCTTTGTTCTGTGAATTTAATATTTGGATTATTATGTGACAAGAGGATTTTCTTTTCTGGTCCAATCTATTTGGTGTTCTGTAGGCTTCTTGTACATTTATGGCTATCCCTTTCTTTAGGTTAGGGAATTTTTCTTCAATGATTTTGTTAAGGATGTTTTCTGGCCCTTTGAGCTGGGATTCTTCACCCTTTTCTATACCTATCATTTTTAGGTTTGATTTTTTTCATTGTATCCTGATTTTCCTGGATAATTTAGACTAGGAGTGTTTTGTACTTTGTATTTTCTTTGACCAATGTGTCAATATTTTCTGTGATAACTTCTATGCTTGAGATTCTTCTATCTCTTGTATTCTGTTGGTATGCTTGTATCTGTAGCTTCTAATCTCTTTCCTAAGTTTTTCATGTTTTTCATTTCCTGGTTTGCCTCCATTTGTGTTTTTTTTTTTTTTTTCTGGAGCTGGGGACCGAACCCAGGGCCTTGCACTTGCTAGGCAAGCGCTCTACCACTGAGCTAAATCCCCAACCCCCTTGTGTTTTCTTTTTTGTTTCTACTTCCAGTTTTACTCCTTGAACTGTTTTGTTCACCTGATTGCTTATATTTTTGTGTATTTCTTTAAGGAATTTATTTCTTCTTTCAGTGTTTCTTCATATTTGTCTGTGTTTTCCTGTATTTCTTCAAGGAGTTCTTTATATCTTCCTTAAAGGCTTCTATCATCTTCATGGAATTGGAATTTAGGTCATTATCTTGCTTTTCATATGTTTAGGGTAGCCAGGACTTTCTATGGTGGGAGAACTGGGTTCTGAAGATGCCAAATTGCATTGGATTCTGTTGCTTATGATCTTGTGCTTGTCTCTGGCCATCTGGTTTTCACTGGTGTTAACTGGCCTAAGTGTCTCTGACTGGAACTGGTCTCCTTGGAGACAGGTAGAGCTAGCACTGTGACCTGGGTTAGGGCTACTCTCCTTAGAGGCAGGCAGTGTTGTCTCTGGTTAAGGTGGGGCTCTTGTGTCCCTGGTTACCACGGACCTACTGTGCCTTTGGTTACTGTTACCTCCTGGGAGACTCAAAGGCTGCAGCGTTTGGGCAGGTGCAGTCTTCTATTTCCTACAACATAGCTTAGGATGTGTGCTCAGAAGGAAAATCTTGGAGTCCGTGCAGCTTACTGCACTTGTCTCTTTCGGGTTTCAGTTTTGAGTTGCTGATGGCAGTGTCTAAAAACAACTGTTTGTTAATATTATATAAGGGGAAGATAAATTTAATAGCAGATCCTCTGTTTGGCTGAGAACATGTCATGAATTCAATTTTAACAATATGTACCACAAAGTAAAAGGAGCATAAAGACAAATCAGGATACCCACAAGATTATATGTCCAAGGGAGAGTATATGGTAAAGGGGTGGCAGGTAGATGGTTGGCAAAATAAAATGTAAATTATTTGAATATAGGATGACCATATCATCTAAATTTGGCCATTTTTGAAATTGAAAGTAAACTCCAGGAATTACTATTAAACAACAAGCACAATCTATAACTTGACTTTGGTTGGACATTGTGATGGAATTAAAGGAGACTTGTGGAGTTATAATATTAAATTTAGTAAATTGCAGAAAGGCAAACCTGAAGGAATTACAATTATTGTAGTTATTGTTAATATCAAGTGTAAAGTATACACACGAGAATCACTAGCCAGAGTAAAGTGTAGGAGAGTTTTCCTGGAGAGAAATGATGCTATTGGCCAATTCACTGGAATAGATGACTTAACTATATACTTGCCAGATTATAATGACACTTGAGCAGCATTCATTGAGAGGTGAAGAGGGATAAGATAAGAAAGTTACCATCAATAATGAAGTGCTTTGGAGGAATGATCTATGGATTGAAATTTAAAGCTGTGTTCATGTAGAATAATGATCTCTAAAAATTGACATGTTATTTCCAAACAATTCCAATAAGAATTTTCCTCTTCCAATGTTTAGTGTACTTTTACAAACGAATCCTAAAATTAATGTATAAAAATAAAACATCAAAAATATTCCAGTCAAATTGAGGGAAAACCAATGAATTTTATATTTTTAATGCATCTGGTATGTAACCTGACTTTTAAAATAGCATTAGTAATGTAAAATCATCGTAACATGACATTAGGGGAGAGAGACAGACTACATGAACAGTAATCAGAAACAAAGCTAATGTATATGAGTTGCATTATGGTAATTACTTATAAATATAGAAGTAGCATGATACGTGTATAGCAAAATACATTTTTAAAACTTTCATAGGTGGATTAAAGACTTAAATATCAGAGCAAATTGAAAGCTTAAATTGTGAAAAGCAGCAATAGGGCCTTATCATTAGTTTATGGAGAGCAACCAGTAGCCTTGGCAACAACCTGGGTTGTTCGGGGATTTCCCTGGGGCCCCTTTGGCCAACAACTTGATTCACCTGTGGGTGCCATTGGTGAGGCTTTGTCTCTCTGATTATTTGTCATAGCTACAGGGAAGCTGTACTGGGTTTTTATATGACCTCTCAAATGGTGCTTAGGTTTTTCTCTCCCTCCTGTATTCTTGTATTTCTCAATCTTCCTAACGCTGCCTAATACAGGCTAAGGATTTTTTCAAGCTCCATCCATTTAACTGTAAATTTCACGATTTTTTTTAAAAACAGTTGAGTAATATTGCATAGTATAAATGTACCACATTCTCGTTACCCATTCATCTGCCCATGGACATCTAGACTGTTTCCAATTTCTGGCTTCTATGAACAGAACAACAATGAATATGGATGAGCCAGTGTCTCTGTAGTAGGACGTAAAGTTCCTGATATATGCTTGAGAGTGCTATAGCTGGCTTACAGTATATGAGGACCCACCACACGGATTTCCACAGTGAGTGTACAAATTTGCCCACACACCAGCGATGGATAAGTGCTTCTGTTGCTCCACAGCCATGTCAGAATGAGCTGTCATTTATTTTAATTGGTCTCGGTCATTCTGACTGGTGTAAGGTGAAATCTCAAAATAGTTTTGATTTGCATTTCCCTGATGACTAAAGATGTTGAACATTTCATTACATGTTTCTCAGCCATTTCTGTTTCATCTTTTCTCTACTTAGATCTGTGCCTAATTTTTAAATTGTTTTATGTCGGTTTTTTGTTTTAGTTCTTTATATTCTTTAAATATTTGCCATCTAGTATATGTATAGTTGATTAAAAAATCGTCTTTCCCCATTCTGTAGCCAGTTGCTTGGTCCAATTGGTGGTGTCTTTGCTGTACATAAGCCTTTCAGTTTCATTAGGTCCCATGCATTAATTGTCCTTAGAACCTGTGCTATATCAGTTTTCTATTCAGGAAGTCTTTTCCGTTCGCACATTTCACAATTTTAAATTTAAATAACCCTTCCTTTTGAGTAGGTTTGCAGCATATATAGTGACCTTTTGTTGTTATTGTTTTTAGCTAAAGGTTTTGATAGACTATAAGCTGTGCTTCCTGAAGCAAGAAGTTTCTGTTTGAGGAAACATTCCCAGCACTCAGGAGGCACAAGCAGGAGGATCTGTGAGTTCAAGGCCTACCTGGTCTACAGAGTGAATCCCAGGACAGCTAGGATTATATAGGGAAACACTGGAAAAAAGAGGAGAAATTAAGATAGCAGAACACAAAGCTTGCAGAGTTTCCATATCAACTATATTACTTCAGTTTCAGCATAAGTGAAGCATACATGAATATATTTTAATTCTTTTGAGTTGTGTTACATTTCTTTGCAAAATTAAATTTTAGTTTCTTGAATCCGCTAATAAAACTAGGAACTATGTCTGGGATTATTTCCTCTATATGTATATGCTGCATATGAAAATGCATTGCTGTGTCCATAATGTTTACATGCTTCCCCGTGATATCTTAGAGACATACTATCATTACAATGTGAAGTGAGGGCGTCTTATGGAAATAGTCAGCATTTAACTTTAACAGTAGTTCTTCATTGGCTTTTCACTATTGTATGGATCATTTGATGTTGTTACACTTGGTGGGCACATTGTCCCCGTGCTCTTATCTTGTATTTGCCACTGTGGCTGTTTCACTGATAGGAACTGTTTCCTTGGTGTTCTCATTTCTTCTCTTGTGATTCTCTTTCATAGGATTTTCCCTTCTCATTCCGTGTATTCCACACCATACATAGTGTTTCTCTTTTTCATACTTCTAGCGTCATCTCTAACTTAAACTCTCCTGGACTAAACAGGACTGAAAGAGTTTGCAGGAGCTTGAGACCCCATATGAACAACAATGTGAACCAACCAGAGCTTCCAGGGACTAAGCCACTACCTAAAAACTATACATGGACTGACCCTGGACTCTGACCTCATAGGTAGCAATGAATATCCTAGTAAGATCACCAGTGGAAGGGGAAGCCCTGGGTCCTGCCAGACTGAACCCCCAGTGAACGTGATTGTTGGGGGGAGGGCGGCAATGGGGGGAGGGTGGGGAGGGGAACACCCAAAAAGAAGGGGAGGGGAGGGGTTAGGGGGATGTTGGCCCGGGAACCAGGAAAGGGAATAACACTCGAAATGTAAATAAGAAATACTCAAGTTAATAAAAAAAATTAAAAAAAATTCCTTTTTGAATTTGTTGCTCTTTTGCCATTGCTGTAATAATCATTTTCCAAGACTGTGGCAATTGTGTTCTAAGCTGCTGCCATGCCTAGAATCTTGTTATTTAAGTCTCCCCTTCAGACCACACCTGGAGTATTCCATGTAAATAAAGTTCAAATCTGACCCCGCTACTCGACCTGTGCAGCTCTTCTATAGCTCGCTCTTGCCTTAAGGTAAAGGTCAAACTTCTCCTGATATATGGTTTCTTACTCATCTGATTACTACTTAGTCTGCTCGCTTTAAACACTCCTTGGACTTTTTAATAGTCCCTTACAGAGACTGTGCTCTTTGAGGTCTCCCTGCATTGTGCTCTCTACTTTCAGAGATGACTTTTTACCATTCTTCTGTTTGGATTAAACTCAGACTCGGTAATCAGAGTATTTACTGTGCTACCTTGACCTTGAGTAAATTATATTAGACTCGTGTGTGTGTGTGTGTGTGTGTGTGTGTGTGTGTGTGTGTGTGTGTGTTATACAAAGAAGTTAATTTTTCTGAATAGGTAGAACAAAAGACTTTAGCAGTAATGGATACTTTGCAGTTATGCATGTAAATGGTAGCAAAAGCTATCCTGTTTTTCTCTGGTTTTCAGTCTATTATGCTGTGTGTATCCTCTTTATGTTTTTGATTTTCTGTCCACCTCACATACTATGGATACTCCGTGACTTATGGTAAGGCTCTGTCCCAGTCCCACTCTCAGTTGAAAATATCTTAAAGTGAAAGTGCATCTACTTCTCTCCTGCCACAGGAGTGCTGTAGTTTAGCAGCACAGTACACAGCAGCTTCTTTGCTGTTTACTTGATTTGTCAAATGGCTGACTGAGACTCATAACCAACTGGGGCTGTGTATGTATATGGTGACCGCGGTTTCCCCTGCATGTGCAGCCAGAAAAATATGCCCAAATTATGATCTGTACTCGATAAATATTTATTGTTCCTGCTAGGTGCTTAGAAACCAGCATGAAACTGGACAGAGAAGGCCTTTTTGTTCTGGAGAAAATTATATTCTATTATTAGGATAAAAATAAGTAGTAACAAGTGAAAATTAAGATATTTTATAAAGTAGAAAGCCCTACAGTCTATTTAATTACGTCTTGTCACAGATGTTTCTATCCGACAGTTGTGAGTTGATGTGCTATAAATATTTGTGCCCTGTTTGTTTGTGTTTATGAATATAGGTTTATTTCACTAAGCTAAATACTTGGCAGCAAGATTCCTTGGTTGTATGGTAAGTGACTATTGAACTATATACTAATTTATGAACTGTTTTGCAAATGATGAAATCAGTTTTTATTTCCTTCAGCAGTGAAGGAGAGAGCCTTGTCAACTCTTGGCATTGTCAGTATTTTTGAACCTCTGCCATTTTGATAATTTAACTGTATCTCACCATGCAGTTAATTTGCATTTTTCTGGTGACTTAAGAGTTCTATGGTTATTTGCTGTGATGTAGCATTTGTTCAAAATTTTTTATCAGTGTATTATGTGAGATAATTTAGTTTTTCTCAAGTCATAGGTGTTATACATGCTGAGTGTACAATATAAACTCTTTTCATTTTTTTCTTTGGTGATATAAATGGAATGTTTAAGGCAAATTTATGTTAATTGTCCATTTTTAATATATGATAATATGAAATCTTATATTTCGCCTCCTTGTGGACCTCATTTCACCTCTAATAACATATTTGTGAATTTGACACATTTGCATAGATAATTATGTCATCCAGGAGCAGAGATCAGCCATATTTGTAGGAAATTTTTCATTAGACAATCCAGTATGGAGGAAGTCAAGTACAATGTTGAATCCAGGAAGTATAAGACAGCCTGGTTCTTATTCCTAGTCATGATGGGATTTATGTATCTTTATACCAATGATAGTTTTAAATTTAGGTTTATAGATTGTTATTATTTTGCATGTGTTTGTGGTATGCATGTGTATATATACTTTTGTGTGTGTGTGTGCGCTTGTCTGTGTCTCTGTGTGTTCTTGTGCATATCTGTGCTGATCTGTGCTCATAATATGCCTATCGAGGGTCAAGTCATCACTGGGTGTTTCTGTTGATCAATGCTCACTTTATTTATTGAGCCAGTGTTTCTCATGGAACTTCGAACTCACTAATTTCTTCTTGTATAGCTAGCAGGTTTGACATAAGGATCACTTGTCCCTGCCTCCCAAGTGCTGAGATTAATATGGCTGCCGCATTTAGCACACACAGCTTTTATGTGGGCTATAGGGATCTGAACTCAAATTCTGTTACACATCAAAACCTTAGTGCAGTAAGCCATGTTTCCAGTCCAGCACTGTGGTTTTAGTAGACAAAATCTCCTACTCTTAATTTTTGGTCATTGTTTTAACAGGAAAGGATGTTGTGTTTTTTCAAATGTCATTAGATTAAAAAACTATATTCTTTTAAATGGTAGCACTTATTTTAAAAGGCTGAGTGGTGTTCAACCCACAGGTGATAAGCTGTCATTCCTGCAGACTTTAAGTACATATTTTCAGAGTTTAAGCAGACTCAGAAGGTGCTGAGACTCCAGACTTTTGAAACCAGCACAGAACTTCAGTCCCTGAATATTGACTTAACCTTGTATTGTGCCTGGTACAGACATCCAGGGGACCAGGACTAGGTTCTGCAATAGTAGACTGATTGGAGGTCTTAGCTAAGGAGTGACAGTTCTTCAGGTACTTGACCCTGTAACAAATTTGTGTGCTCAGTATGCTTCAGCTGTAAGCTGTTCTGAAATGGTCAGGCTTACAGTCTGTAGGCACAGTGTCTTGCCTAGTGCCAGACAATTTATGTGCAGACCAGACCTTTAATCCCAGCATTTGGGAGGCAGAACCAGGAGCTCTGTGATTTCAGGGCCAGTTTTGTCTACCTAGCAAGTTTTAAGCTTGCCAGGGATAGTGAGAGTTTCTTCCACCACTACTACTCCCAGCTTCCCTGGCCCTCTAAAGCGCTTGTGAGCAAATGGGCCATCTTGAAGCCAGAGTCTATAGGTACTGGTTTGAGGACTGACTAGTTGGCCTATTGCTAGGGGCGATCAGACTTGAAGCCTCCGGATCTAGTAGTGGTGGGGCACTGCTGGATACCAAATGTGAATCTGAGAGCTAAGAGTTTCAGCTGTGGAACTGATATTTCATATTGCCCATGTAAGGAGGCTCAGAGTCTAGGTATCACCTTGGAGTTTGAGGATGTGACTCTTCTGACACAGTCTGATTTGCCAGATACAGAACTGGCTCTGAGACCGCATCATTTGTTTGTTTCCTTCCTCGTTTTGCCTAGTGGAGGATATTTCATGTTACTGGAGTTTGGGGGAAGACATGGATGTTGTCTGACCTTTGGTTTCTCTTCAATATCTTTCGTATTTCCATGTTATACACCTCATTTTCTTAGTTCTTGCTCATGGATAATTGTTGAATCAGAAAGTCTTCCTGCCACCAAGATGAGATCAACTCTTTCAAAAATCTAGCACTGTACATTTATTATCACCCAGAAACTTATAGTCAGAATAACATGGTGATTATTTTTGTTAAAATATCATGTGGCAAATAAGAGACTTTACAACATTCCCATTTATTTAATTAGATCATTAATCTAAACAATAATACTGTGAAGTAAAAATACTATTGGGTAAGAAAAATGAGCCTCATAAAGTCTAAGTAATTACCTAAAAGCCAGGAACCTGGATCTATGACAAGTTGCCACTCTTCTAGTGTAGTCTGCATATATGGCCTGTTAAGCTCCTGGACGTTCTCTCCATGATTCCTAGTCCCTTCATACTCTTCATGCTGAAAAATGTATGCCTATTCTTCCAATGGAATATGTGATATTCACTAATGGTAAATGCTCCACCCAGTGCATGAGCTATGAGATACGTGGCAGAGCTGACCTTTCAGACCAGGTCTCTTGACTTTTATGCTAAGTCTTCTTCTTTTAGTAACCTATGCTCTGATTTACATTTTAGCCATGTTCCTTTTCCTTATTTTATTTTAGCATTTGACAAATATTTGTGATCTTGCTAATTCTTATCTCTCATGTCCCATGTGATTTTACAAATGATTTTTATTTTCGACAGTGTTGCACATTCAATTGCATAGCAAAGTAACACTTGTAGAATAATCATATTTGATAGACATTGTATGTCTTCAGAATAATAATGACAGTTTCTAAATTGTTTTATGAGATACAAAATAATGTATTATTCTAATGTAATATTATTTTATAATACTTAGAATAAAGACATTGATTTCATGAAATTACTCTTTAACATACATAAATATTACATTTTAACAGTATGTAATTAAAAATACTAGTGTATGAATGTTCAAGTCAAATGAAACCAAACATGGAAACATTTTCCCCTTATTTGATTAATTAAAAATGTTAATCTCTAAGAGGTAATATGTATTGTTGAACCTGTGACATTATAATTATGTCATGCTTTAAAGGCATGTCTGGGTGACACATGTTTATGTTTGGCTCAGGACATTTAGATTTCTCCTCTGTGTGGTTTCTATTGGTTTTATATTTTAGTGGTCTCTTAGTTGAGTTTTGCTAGTTGATTGACTTCAGTACCAATGAAGAGCAATGAGACTGAGCTTCTCTCCTGAAGAATTTATCTGCAGATGATGGAGGCGTAGGCACCATGAAGCTAAGGGAAATAACTCAGTCTGTTACTCAGTTTCAAATTAAATACTGATCATGTAGTGATGTTTTATGTACTGAATACTTTTAGAAAACATTTGTTAATTCTAGAGGAAGAACTTTTTACTTTTAACTTCTTTAATAATTATTTTATTTGCTTTTTTGTTGTTGTTTATTTGTTTAGCTTTTGAGTCAGAGTTTCTCTACATAGCACTGGCTTTCTAGAATTCAGTATATAGACCAGGGTGGTCTCAAACTCACAGAGATCTGCCTGCTTCTGCCTCCTGAGTGCTGAGATTAAAGGTGTACACCACCAGATCCAGTGTTATATGCCTTTTAATTAGCATACAAAATAGTAGTTTTTCTTTGTGGCATTTGATATGTAGTTTATTTTAGTTTATTTCTCTCCCATCTTCCTCCCCATCCCTCCATTCCTACTTTTGTTCCCCTTTTCCCATAGTGGTCCCCTTTTTATTTGTTTTCCTCATCCTCTGCCTTTTAAAACTTTTTTTTTTGTCCTTTCATGGCCACCTTTTTAGTTTCCTGGCCCTCACTGGGTAAGTAAATATACACATATAAAAAGTAAAAACTAGAATTTACATATGATGAGGAACATGTGATATTTGCCCAAGTATGGATTAAAGAGGAATTATGGGACATTGAACACAAATAATGCACTACAAATATAATGGCAAGATAGATGTCCCACTTCAGAGTGCTTAAAATTTGATGGGAAGCAGAAGAATAAAAATAAAAAATATATTGATTTCACTTCATATTAAATTTTGCAAGGTGAGTGGACCTTGACACTAAATGATAGCCATAATTATGATACTGAGAAGGTAAAAATGCTATTTATATTTTACAGGTATAGCTAGTTTCAAGTGATTCTTAACTAGCAAGGACCATTGTTGAGTTTATTAAATAAATGACAAATAAGTAATTTCATATTAAGAAAAATGTAGCATAGCTCGGGAGATAATTTTCTTTATTCTGTAGGTATAAAGGTATTAGGTACATTATTTTGACACAGGGAACATGGACTCTATCAATGAGGAGGAACAAAGTACAGTACAATGTAGAATAACAAGTTTATTACTAGAAATGCTGGTAAATTATTGTCAAAGTTCAGTCCTTTTAGTTGATTGGGAGGTTTTAGAGGGACTCATTAGTTGACTTGGAACTTAAAGCTATCCTTAATGAGGAAAAATATCATAGTATCAAAATATCAAATAAATATGATAAGCCTCTAAAGATAGCCTAATATTCAAATCATAGTAAGGTAAGAGGTAAAAATGAAAAAAAAAAACATAATGGTACCAATTTATGTAAAAGCAATATAGCTTTGTATTTTCATTATGATTGTAGAGTAGCCTTAGAAAAGTCATATTTCATCATCCATTGGGCTTTAAAATCAGCACTGTGGTATAGTGTATGATAGATATAATAACGACTGCTCACTTATGAGGAAAATTAAGATGATCTTTACAATGAGGAATTCCTTGCTGGAAATGTCACACTGTGTGTGGTTTTTAACTGATGAACAATTGAAAAAAACTTCCAAAGTTAGATTCAAAACTTATTGTGACATAAACTTCTAAATATTTCTGTTGCAATATAAATAAAACACAGATGTAGAAAGTGAAAATGATCGTTATGCAAATGAAACTGTGGGTACTAGAAACCGAACAACTTAGGCTAGAGGAATCTTAAGCTATGGGTTTTTGGCTGTTTTACTGCCAAAGGAATGAGAGATTGATATTTAAATTTTATGCAAAATTTCATGGGCAGTGTTAGCCTTGCTTTGGCAGAATAAAGCAATGAAATCATAAGAAAGAGACTGAAACCTTTATGGGCTTGGACTTGCTAACTGTATGGAAAGGACTGTGGGTCTAACTGGATACACTCTCAGTCCTCCTAGTTTCTCTTGTGATCTAGGACAGCCCAAAGTAATCTTTGTAAAGTGTACTGTGGAGTGACAGACTATGTGCTAATGATTTAAATGTAAGTTTTACTAAAATGCATCCTCATAGTTACCTACTGTCAGCTGTGCCATCAGTACTGAGCAGAAACTTTGCTGTCATCTGTATCTTCTTCTTCCAGCCTTTAGCAGAGAACTGAAACTTAATCACAAACTGAGACCTTTGGGTCCATCTTTGCTGATGCATCCACTGCTGTTTCTTGTTTTCAAGTGTCTGCAAAGCCATTCTGTGTTTCTCACTTTTATCTCTGTCGTGTTCTGCTCCCCTTGGTCCTGGAACACAAAGTACCCAGTACAGTGAGAGAATGAAGCTCGATAGACACAGGCACAGACACAATACGGCAAAGCCGGGCTGGGTGCATTCTGCTAATGCAGCAGCGATGTGGACCCTCAGGGTGGTTTTAGGTACACTACTGGGGTGGAGGGATGGGAGGTCTGTAGATGAGCAGTCTCAGGATGTCAGCATCCTGATGAGGAGGCTCCACTCCTAGTCTTTGCATATGATGGTCAGTCATTCGTAAACACTCAGTTTGCAAAGGAAAGCCTTATCCTTTTCCCATGGGACTGAGGCTTTGGAGTCCTGGATGTGGCTGTGCACAAGGAATCAGTGCCCACTCATCCAGGCAGGGTTTCTCTGATCACTATACTTCTCACAGATACTTTTTTGATGTGAGTAAAGTCTTTTCTTTTCTGGGCAGTTTTCCCTGACTTCCATGCTATGTCTTTGATGATGCTAACTAAGCATGCTTGCCCCCTGCTGTTGTAATTAGTGGCTTATTGTTACTCCCTGAATTTGGAGCTTCCTTATCTCAGAAACTAAGACCTGAATGACTTCTTATTTAAGTTTCTATTGAATTAAGCTTACTGGAACTAGTTCTGGCATATTATATGCACATATGACAATCTATTACTATTATTTTAGTTTCTTAATCATGTTAAAAATGTGTAGGTAAAACAAATGTGTTTACTCTTTAACTTTTCAGTGATTCCATGAGACTGATACTTTTCAGACATCAAGACCTAATTTTGGGGGGAATAAGAAAATGTTCTTTCCAAGCTGATGTAATTTTTCATTTTTCTTTTGTTAACTTATTCTTCTCTCATACATTATACCTCTATTGCAATTTCCCCTTTCACCACTCTTCCTAACCACCACCATCACTCTTCCTCTGTTTCGTTTAGAAAAGAGCTGGGATATCAATCAGCCAAACACTGCATAGCAAGTTAGAATAAGTCTAGGCATCAACTCTTATATCAAGGCTGGACGAGGTCACCGAGAAGGAGGAAAGTTCCCAAGAACAGGCAAAACGTCAGAGACACCCACTATTCCCACTGTTAGGAATCCTACAAGAATAGCAGACTACATAATAAGAACATATACGCAGAGGACCTAGCTCAGACTGGTCACCAGTAAGTCCCAGAAGTCCTTTTGTTAAAAAGAAATGTAACTATCCCCTTAATTCTCAATATGCCAAATATCTTCCCATGGTCCATTAAAGCAAAAATTCTAGATCCACAACCCCCCAAATGGAGAAATATTTTCGTTGCTCTTTTCTTTACTATGTATGATTAAAGATATAGAAGCCATGTGTAAAAAAAAAGTTAGGATTCTTAAAGAAGGCTGATGTGGTGTCACATGCCTTTAATCCCAGCACTCTGGGGACTAGATCTTGTGAATTCGACATCAGCCTGGTTTATTTGGTAAATTCTAGGCCAGGCAGATATATGTAGTAAGACTCTGTCTGAAAATTACTCCTTAAGGTAAAAAGAAAGTAGGTCATAAGGAACCTTGGGACTTGAGGAATGATTTGCTACTAACATGCTATCAGCGGAAGTCTAACTGGACGCTGGGACTTTAGTCCTATCCAGCAGTAACTGTGTCCTTTTCTTCTTAGACTATTAATGAAAATCAGGTAGAATATTTGAGTATTGAAGTAGTACTCTCTGCCCCCTACTAGAACAACAATTGCTAAGAATTGCTAAGACATAAAATTTGTATGACAGAAGAATCTCACAAAGTAATAAAAAGAGTCCTGACTTCATTTTCAAAGCACCTGTCTTAGCGCAAATGGCGAAAACCTCATCTTTGGTATGCGTGTTCACAATGTGTGTATGCATTCCTTTGCGTGTTCACATGTGTGTATACATTCCTGTGGAGGTGTGAGGATGCGACTGGTTATCCTCCTTCATTGCTCTCTACCTTATTATTTAAGACAGGGTCTTTCACCGAGCCTACTAATTTGGTTCAACAGTTTGCATATGAGCTGTAGAGATCTCCCAGTTTCCACCTTTTCAGGGCTGGTATTACAGGTGTGTGTGGTGCCTGCCTATTTATGTGGGTGCAAAGGATTCAAATCCGGGTCTTCATGCTTATATTGCATATTCCTGCTTATCAATTGTGCCATCTCACCAGCCCCAGAAATATCTAATCTTGAAAGATTAAAAAGCACCAATAGATGCCAACATTAAAATGGCACATATTAGAATGATCTGACATGAATTTAGAAGCAATCTAATAAAATATTCCAATAAGCTATTATAGACATACTAAACATTGAAAAGGCTAATTAAAGAAATATATAAAGAAGAACCGTATGATAGTATGATAGCTCATATATCAGAGAAGGTTAGTTAACCAACCCATTAGGCTGTGGCCATGTCACCCAAATACCCCCTACTAGGCTCATCTTACCACACTGGTATATTGACAAACCTCGGCATGAATTTTGCTAAACATAACCTGTATTCAAGTATTCTAAGCAAAGGAAAGCATGGTATTATAAGGAGCTAGAAAATAAAAAGACACAGCAGCAAGAATCAGAATACAATATATTATCATCCAACATGCCAGTTCCCCCTCTCTCACTGGAATTCATAATCACAGCTGTGTGCCACTACACTTACATATCATTCAGTTTTTGGTGACCACCTTTATTCCTTGACATAGATACTTTCATTGTTATTATTAGAAGTAAAATTCAGTATTATACAGTGAGAAGAATGTACAGGTAGGCAGGCTTGATGTAGAATTCCAACTTTATCATAACAGTTTTATTTAACACCTGTGGCTATAAAATGTGACTGCATACAGAAATTACCCAGAGACATCATGAACAAGACAGCACATATAAATACCTATATCTATTTTTGACAGATATCCTGTGTTTCACATTCAGTATTTCCTGGAATATGTTTTCAAATTCATTCAAAAATGAATGTTTGCATTTGTAATGAAAATAATTTAAAGCAATAATTTATGATAAACACAAAACAGTGCTGCAGAGCACACCTCAATGTGCACTTGGATTTTCTGAGCAATGAGAGCAAACTATGGAATTTCAAGTGCAGGAAGGATAACTTTGAACATTTAACATCTTAAGATTATTGTTAGTAAAAAAAACACCCAAAATCTTATTGTATCTTCCTTAAGTAGAATTATTATTGATGCCATATGGTATATATTTATATAAAAATCAGGGTTATGTTCATATAATATTTAAGACCATATGTGCCTTTATAAGAGAATAACCATCTATTTGCCTGGAAATTTTATGATCTCCTTAATTTTTTTTCTTTTCTTTTTTTTTTTTTTCGGAGCTGGGGACCGAACCCAGGGCCTTGCGCTTGCTAGGCAAGCGCTCTACCACTGAGCTAAATCCCCAACCCCTATCTCCTCATTTTTAATAACTGAATAGTATTCCATAACTAGGTCAGTCTTTTTTTTCCATCTTTATTAAATTGGATATTTCTTATTTACATTTCTTTTTTTTTTTTTTTTTTTTTGGTTCTTTTTTTTTCCGGAGCTGGGACCAAACCCAGGGCCCTTATTTACATTTCAATTGTTATTCCCTTTCCTGGTTTCCATGCCAACATCCCCTAACCCCTCCCCCTCCCATTCTACATAGCTGTTCCCCTCCCCATCCTTCCCCATTACCGCCCAACCCCCAACAATCCTGTTCACTGGGGGTCCAGTCTTGGCAGGACCAAGGGCTTCCCCTTCCACTGGTGCTCTTACTAGGATATTCATTGCTACCTATGCAGTTGGAGCCCAGGGTCAGTCCATGCATAGTCTTTGGGTAGTGGCTTAGTCCCTGGAAGCTCTGGTTGTTTGGCATTGTTGTTCACATGGGGTCTCAAGCCCCTTCAAGCTTTTTCAGTCCTTTCTCTAATTCCTTCAATGGGGGGGGGGGTCCTGTTCTCAGTTCAGTGGTTTGCTGCTGGCATTCACCTATGTATTTGCTGTATTCTGGGTGTGTGTCTCAGGAGAGATCTACATCCAGTTCCTGTCGGCCTGCACTTCTTTGCTTCATCCATCTTATCTATTTTGGTGGCTGTACATGTATGGGCCACATGTGGGGCAGGCTCTGAATGGGTGTTCCTTCTGCCTCTGTTCAAAACTTTGCCTCCATATTCCCTGCCAAGGGTATTCTTGTTCCCCTTTAAAAGAAGGAGTGAAGCATTCGCATTTTGGCCATTCCTCTTGAGTTTCATGTGTTCTGTGCATCTAGGGTAATTCGAGCATTTGGGCTAATAGCCACTTATCAATGAGTGCATTAGGTCAGTCTTCTGAACTAGGAGAACTCAGTAGAAAGTTGGATACACAATGGAGGATGGTTTTTCAAAACTCTTGTTCTTCCCTCCTGTGAAATACAAGGTTAGGGCTCATTGTTTTGAAAGACCCACCCCATGAGTCTTAACTCAGAGTTGCAACAGGCTTGAACGAGCCCAGGCACGCCCAGATACCTAGGGCCGAGTCACCGTGAAAACTAACAGACCATAAAAGGAAAGGAATGCAGAACAGACCAGGAGTACCACTCACAGGCCACCTGGCAGGAAGAGATAAGCCCCCAGCCCCCGACATCCAGGATGCCCCAAACCTGCCAATGTGTGTAGCTATACCTTATTACCTCATCATGTG
Source organism: Rattus norvegicus (assembly GCF_021556685.1). Lineage (NCBI taxonomy): Eukaryota > Metazoa > Chordata > Mammalia > Rodentia > Muridae > Rattus > Rattus norvegicus. The sequence continues at coordinate 131,404,748 of NC_141538.1, forward strand.
AAATAGCCAATCATATGTGAACATGTCTATGTGCCTCGTTTGAATCCACCAATCCCCGTAACTATGCATCTGCTTCTGTACGCCCGCTTCTGCTTCCCCAATCCCTATAAAAGCCCCATGCTGGAGCTGCTGGGTGCGCAAGTCCTCCGAAGAGACTGTGTGCCCGCAGGTACCTGTGTTTTCCAATAAACCCTCTTGCTGATTGCATCCGAGTGGACTCGGCTCGGTCATTGGGCGCTTGGGACTCCTCCTGAGGGAAAGGTCCTCTCTGGGGGTCTTTCATTATGGGGGCTCGCCCGGGGTTTGGAGACCCTCCGCCCAGAGATCACCGACCACCCACCGGGAGGTAAGCCGGCCGGCGTTTGTCTTGTCTGTTGTGTCTTGTCCTGTGAACGATCGATCAATAGGCTCAGATCTGGGGACTATCTGGGCGGGCCAGAGAAGGAGCTGACGAGCTCGGACTTCTCCCCCGCAGCCCTGGAAGACGTTCCAAGGGTGGTTGGAGGAGAGGGAGATCCGGATCCGTGGCACCTCCGTCCGTTTTCGGAGGGATCCGCACCCTTGATGACTCCGTCTGAATTTTATTGGAGTAGAGGATCCAAGACCCTCGCTGACTCCGTCTGAATTTTTGGTTTCAGTTTGGTACCGAAGCTGCGCGGCGCGTCTGCTTGTTACTTGTTTGACTGTTGGAATTGTTTGTCTTCTTTGTGACCTGACTGTGGTTTTCTGGACGTGTTGTGTCTGTTAGTGTCTTTTTGACTTTTGTTTCGTGTTTGAATTTGGACTGACGACTGTGTTTAAAATCTTGGACCGACGACTGTGTTTGAAATCATGAAACTGTTTGCTTTGTTCGTCGAAGAGTTTTACTTGGTCCCCTTAACGCTTAGTGAGTAAGAAACTTAATTTTGTAGACCCCGCTCTAGTGGCAGTGTGTTGGTTGATAGCCAAAGTTAATTTTTAAAACATAGTGTTTTGGGGGTTGGGGATTTAGCTCAGTGGTAGAGCTCTTGCCTAGCAAGCGCAAGGCCCTGGGTTCGGTCCCCAGCTCTGAAAAAAGGAAAGAAAAACAAAACAAAAACATATAGTGTTTTATCTGTGCTTATGCTCGCAGCCAGCTGTGATGAACTGGGAAAGATTTAAATTTTCCTTGGGAGTAAGGAATCTTAAAGGCGGAGTTTCAGCCGGTATGGCACTTAGTGCATAGCTGCCTAAAAGATCAGAAATGCTGTTAACAGGCTATAAAAAAAGGACAGGCTGTGTTAGAAATGCTACAGGAAGAATGATCTAAAAAGGCTGAGAGCTAAGTGGGGCTATAAGGAAAACAAGAACAGGAAAGGAATTTCTGACATTTGCTCACAGTAGGAGAGCGCTCATTTAGAGAAGTTCTTTAAGGAAGCCTGCCTTATCTGCTGTCCTTATTCCAAGGGAGGAGTCAGTCTCCAACATTAAATTACTTTTCTCACTGATCATCATTAACATGGAGAGTGCCTTTGGTCCTATCCCCACAGCAGCCAGTTCCTGCCCCTATGGTTAAAATGCCCCAGGTTGGGGGACAAAAAGAGCCCCTAAAATAGTTTCAAAGAATCTACAACTGTGAAGAACTTTGTTTTGCCAGTCAGGATTAATGTTTTCTTTTCCATGGGCCTATAGCCCACTGAGACAGTTTGGTAAAGGGCTGTTACTAAAGTCCTGAAAGCCCCAGGTGAACTGGTTACAATTCTTTTGTCAGCTGCTTAGTATCTAGCACCCAGGTTCTAACCATCTCTCCATCCTTTTGTTATTAGTTGTTACTAGAAGCCTAGTGTCATTTGGAGGCTGGTTCTCTTGAGAGGCAAAGCCACCAAGCTGACACTGAGGGGAGGTAGGTACTCCTTAAGGGAAAATCTAAGCCCAGAGAGATAGCCGGTAACAGCTAGGCTGCCTCTCTGCTCGCCTTTCTGTTTCATAGACAAAGCTTGTGCTTATATTTACAGTGGCCTTTTTGTCCAAAAAAAGGCCTCCTGGTTTAGCTGTGTGACTAAATGCTATTTGTCCTCTTCAGTGGACCTCTCTCCTCTAGATTCCCTTCTTGTTTTCTCACCATCCCACGTGAGATGCTTGTTAGTAACTGTTACAGATCTTCTTTACCACTGAGGAAAGACAGAATCCTGCTAGAGGCCAGAAAGAATGTTCCAGACATGGATGGAAGGCTCCTGACTGTTGACTTCAATGCCCCTGAAGGTAGGGAGTGCTCCAGGTCTGCCCCCAGGCTCCGAGGGTGGGTCTCCTAGGGGCTGGAAAATGCCCCACCAATCTGGCTAAGATAAGGAAAGGATATGAAGAGAAAGTTACAGAAACTTGAAGGGTAAAGCTAAGTCACTGAGAGAGTTATTGTAAGTTGCAGAGAAAATAAGTTGATGCGTGGTTCAGGGTCTGTGCAGAAAAGTGGACAGCACCTAATAGCTGTAGAAGAAGATGCAGAGAGACTGAAAAAAAAAAGAAAGAAAGAAAGAAAGAAAGAAAGAAAGACAGGAAGAAAGAGGATAAAAAGAGCAGGAAGCTAGGGAAGAAAAGAGACAAAAAGAAGAGGAAATTAGAGAGCTAAAGAGAGATAAAAGACAAGAGAGGAACATATACTGGCCACAGTAGTTAGGGAACTTAGGAAGATAGTACCTGGCAACAGAAGAGAATTCCTGGCTAAAGATCAGTGTGCCTACTACGAAGAAAAAGGACATTGGGTCAGGGACTGCCCCAGAAAGAACAAGAGGGGACACTGGAGAGCCTCTTGGTGCTGGCTATGCACAGAGATAGAAGGGAAGCCCGCCCAGTTGTTTTGTGGATACAGGGACCCAATGCTCTGTGCTCCTATGCTCCAGTGGGCCAGTATCCAAAGACCTTGGGTACAGGGGCCTGCTGGCAACAAACAATACTTATGGACTGCCCGAAGAACAGTGGACCTTGGCGTGGGCCGGGTAACCCACTAGTTCATAGTCATCCCTGACTGCCCCCATCCCTTGCTCATGAGAAAATTGCTCCCCAAAATGGCTTGCGTGGGCTGAAATGGCTGGGTGAGGCCATGTGTATGCATATCTACAGACTGTGTATGCGGAGCTTAAGACCTGTCTCAGTGCACCAGTACCTGATGCTGGGAGATGAATGGCTTAGCGCTGTTCTACTTGGAACATATCACTCCTGCCAGCCGGGCACTAACAATTATCACCCAATCCAGGACTTAAACTGTGATAGACTGGCTGATGTTTGCCTTTGAATAGAGTGTCCCAAAAGATGGGACCACTGGTCAGCTGCCATGGACTAGATTCTCCACCTGTTGGGGGCAATCTGGTCACCTTGCTGCCCAATCCGACCTGGAGCCACCACAGCACGAGTGTCAAGCACTGGCAGAAGCCCATGGGTGGAGGAAAGACCTCTGTGACTGGCTGATTGACCCCTGCTGAAAGCCGAGGCTACCTTGTCCACAGACGGGAACAGTTCTCTTCATGAAGGTCAGAGATAAGTGGGTGCTGCCATGGTGGACAACACAATGTCATCTAGGATGGCTGAACCTCAACCCCCCAGTACATCAGTGCCGCAGATGCCTTTGCCATCTCTTGGATGCCCTGATGAAGCCAACAACTGTGAGTACTATTCATTGCTCAGGATATCAGGAGGGAAGAGATTCAGTGACATGGGGCAATAACGAAGCAGATCAAGTGGCTCGAAAAATGGTTATGCAGGAGCCCATCCTGGTTGCAGGCCTGCAAGAGACAGCCACTGAGAACTAGGATTGGACTAAGGGATGGCCTCACTTAGAAAAGGCCCAAATTGCTTAAAAGATAAAGGACAATGGCACACTTGAGGGGAAAGCTATACTCCCCAGAGAACAAAGAAAAGACTCACTTTGCCAAATACAGAAATGGACTCATTTAGGAGATAAAAAGTTTGTCCAAGTAGTTAAGTGTATGTAATAGACTTTAAGATTTTAGCCAGAGAGGCAGTAGAAAGTATAAGGTATGTCAATAAGTGAATGCTTAGCAAGCAAACAGGGCAAAGAGACCTAGAGAGTTTGGTGAAAAGTCGAAGTGAACTTCACTGAGATAAAACCAGAAAAATATAATCACAAGTATCTCCTAGTGCTTGTAGATACTTTTTCAGGAATAGATAGAAGCTTTCCTCACCAAACGAGAGACGGCCTCTGCAATCATCAAGAAGATACTGGAAGAAATCTTCCTCTTGGAATGCCCAAGGTAATCTGGTCAGACAACGGCCCTACTTTCGTTGCCAAGGTAAGCCAGGGTGTGGCCAAGTATTTAGAGGTCGATTGGAAATTACATTGTATTTACAGACCTCAAAGTTCAGGACAGGTAGGGTAAATAAATAGAACTCTAAAAGAGACCCTGACCAAATTAACCATGGAGACTGGCGCAGACTGGGTGACACTCCTTCCCTCTTGCTCTCTTCAGAGCAAGAAATACCCCTTCCAGATTCAGCCTTACCCCCTTTGAGATCTTATATGGGGCCTCAGCCCCACTGACTGTATTAGATGATGTTACTGAACCAACATGTCATAGTGCCATAGTAATAATGATTTGTGTGCCAGGCTAAAAGACCTACAGGTGATACAGAAAGAAATCTGCTCAGAGCTGGCAGCAGCCTATGCCCTGGGGACCCCTGAGACATCTCACCAGTTCCAGGTCGGAGACTCGGCTACATACGATGGCACCGAACTCAGATACTCACTGGAAAGGACCGTACCTGGTTCTGCTGACCACCCTGACAGCCATCAACTCTCAACCCTCACCAGCCGTGTACTAGCTGTTGGGGCTGAGAGCTGGGACCTAGAGGGAAACTCAGATCTTCAAAAAGCTCCCTAGACTTAATTTCATGTTTGCCCCGGGTTTTATCAAGATAGGTGTGGGGATAGGCTTGATTTCTATTACAAATGATGTAACATTGCATATGTTAGTACTCCTAACACTTCTTGGGACTGTGCCTCAGGGATCACAATCTGTATAAGTTTAGAAGTTCTAAAAGCTAGTCATGACCTTGGTGTGTAGGTTTAGATAGTGTCCAGATTGGAATCCTGATGCTAAAGACTTAGTAAGAAAAAAAAAAGAGTTGAGAATTACTTAAGGCTATCTAGGTGCTGCAAGGGCAGCACAAGGACATCTGCCATTGCCCTGCAATGCAAGGTTTATAGAGAATTCAGAACTGCCATTGACTCAGATATAAAAAGAGTGAAAGACTTTTTAGCTGACCTCCAAGAATACCTAACCTCCCTCTCAGAGGTAGTCCTTCAGAATAGGAGAAGATTAGACCTGATATTCCTTAAAGAAGGAACCTGTGTGCTACACTGAAAGAATGTTGTTTCTATGCAGACCATACAGGATTAGTGAGAGATAACATGGCTAAGCTCCGAGAACGCTTGGCCCAGAGACAGAAGCTGTTTGATTCCCAACAAGGCTGGTTCGAGGGGTGGTTTAACCGATCCCCTTGGTTTGCTACCCTGGTGTCCACCTTGATGGGACCCTTAATCATCCTTCTCCTAATCTTCCTCTTTGGCCCCTGCATTCTAAACAGATTGATGCAGTTCATAAAGAACAGACTCTCAGTCATTCAGACGCTTGTTCTCACCCAACAATACCAGAGGGTAAGACAACAGGAAGAGATTCCTTAGAATTCGATTTGAGTAAAGGATTTTACTCAAGTCTAAAAGAAAATGGGGGAAAATGAAAGACCCACCCCATGAGTCTTAACTCAGAGTTGCAACAGGCTTGAACGAGCCCAGGCACGCCCAGATACCTAGGGCCGAGTCACCGTGAAAACTAACAGACCATAAAAGGAAAGGAATGCAGAACAGACCAGGAGTACCACTCACAGGCCACCTGGCAGGAAGAGATAAGCCCCCAGCCCCCGACATCCAGGATGCCCCAAACCTGCCAATGTGTGTAGCTATACCTTATTACCTCATCATGTGAAATAGCCAATCATATGTGAACATGTCTATGTGCCTCGTTTGAATCCACCAATCCCCGTAACTATGCATCTGCTTCTGTACGCCCGCTTCTGCTTCCCCAATCCCTATAAAAGCCCCATGCTGGAGCTGCTGGGTGCGCAAGTCCTCCGAAGAGACTGTGTGCCCGCAGGTACCTGTGTTTTCCAATAAACCCTCTTGCTGATTGCATCCGAGTGGACTCGGCTCGGTCATTGGGCGCTTGGGACTCCTCCTGAGGGAAAGGTCCTCTCTGGGGGTCTTTCAGTTTAACTACTAAAAGACCGACCCTTGGATAATACAAGTAAAATGCTATTTCTCAGTCTTTTGTTTGGGGGTGAGGCAGGGACTAACAGTGTAGATTTAATGCTATAATCTGAAATCTTTAATATTTAGTTTTAAAGTTTTTTAAAATAATTATGCCAAGAAACTCATGTAAGATGACAACAGTGTAGACTTTCCTCCTCCTCCTCCTCTTCCTCCTCTTCCTCTCCCTCCCCTTCCCATCCTCCTCCCCTTCCTTCTACTCCTCTTCCTCCTCCTCTTCCTCCTCCTCCTCCTAATATCTTATCTGGACTCCAGGCAGCATCTTCCTATGAGTGACTGACATAACACTGTTTTGTTCCTTGAATGGAAAACAGAGTTTTTTCAATGAGCCATAGAGACCTCCACTCTCTATCACAGACCTGGAGCTGAAGAACTCTGAAACATTTAAAAGCACTTTAGTTGACAATAATTTGTAATTCCAGTTTCAGCAGTGTGTATTACTTTAGCAAAGCTAATACCCAGGTTCCCTGATTTCTTATCTTGATGTACCCATCACTCAAATGTCAAAAACTCATTATAAATGTCATAAACAAAATCAAATTTGAGTGAGGAAGATCGTGATATTAACTGCATGTGCGGCACCGTTTTGTGACTTGACATTGTTTAGTTTCTGTTTGACACATTTTCATTTTATGACATTGTGATTACTCAAATCTTTGGTGACACCTCACTGTGTCTTAAATATAATATCTAATTGTAATTTTCTAAGTGTTTAGATTAAGACCTTACCAAGGAATAAGTTTTTTTTATGATTTTTTTTTTATTTAATTCATTGTGAGGAAGGAATCCTGAAGAACCCATGCCTAGCTCTTGAAAAAAGAAGCTTTTAAATATAGGATATGACCAGTAAATGTGGAGTGACTGGATGTCCTTAACTTTCCAAGTCCCAGTTTGCCCAATTACAAGCAAAACAGTTGGATGAGAATATGTTTTTGCCTCTTTCAAGCCTGGGGATGCTATGAGATTTCAAATACAATTGTAAAGAGAAAATATGCTTTCCATTTTATGGGTACTTATACATCAACAGGCTTGCTTATAATCTATTAGAATTTTTATCAATATTGAGTAAAATTAGTTTTTGGTTATAACACTCTGGAAATCTTTATAGGTTTGTTTTTGACTTTGAAGTACTTTCTGATCCATTTCCAAGGGATCACCTAGGCAACCATTAATCATAATTTAGGGGATACCTCGAGACCCTGTTCATGAAGAGCACATTTACACACACATACACACATACACACACACACACACACACACACACACACACACACACACAGAATTTTACAGACACCAGCCCACAGTACCCTGATTTTGTGTGTGTGTGTGTGTCTGTGTGTGTGTGTGTGTTCTTCCCACTGAACTAAGAGCTGTGCTTTTGAATGGGGAAGTTGCATTATTCAGTATTTTCTGTAGTGGCCAACCGGATGTTATGACAAACTAGGTACTTCACAAGTATTTACTACAAATGTTGAAGTTTGTTGATTTCTGTAACTTACATTTTATTTGTAAATCATCTGCTTTCCTGACTCTAAAAGTGGAAATGGCTTTCTACTTGAGACTCAATTATGTATATCTCAAAGTATCTTCAAGACTCCTTGTCCATGATTGGCTGCTTCCCTGACCACCACCCCCTTCCACCATCTACCCACTGAAAGGCAGGGAATGAAGAGAATAGCCAAGCAGCCTGAGAGTTGTGTCCTTGGAAACAGTAACCATTTCCAAAAGACATGGATATTTATCCCATGACAAAAGTGTCTGTGTTGAGAATAGCCTGCCAGATGTTCAAGACACAGGGAGGTTGCTCATGGAGAGTAAGCTCAATCCAAAAGTCCCGCCAACTGCCTTAATTTCTCCAGATGATTCCTGGTGGGTGTTTGTAGACTTGATATAATGATGTCACCTTTTTCTGTTATCATCAGGCTAACACAGTCATCTTTGCAGGATGCTATGAGTTCTTGATGTTTTGATGTTTCTGTTTGCTCATATATCTACCAATCTATCTATTAGTTGTTATTTATTCTTTTATTTTGTTTGCTTATACTTAATAAACTCACTCAAAACAGAAATAAACTCACTAATTCAAAACAGAAAGCATGGCTATCATGGCAAATATTTTGCAACGTACAGGTAATTTCTGAAAAAAAAAACACATCAAAATTTAAAGTATACTTTAATGAAAATATAATTACAAAATTACCCTCTTCTCTTTCCTCCCTCCAACCTCTCCAATGTCCCTCCCTCAAGCCCCTCCTATACTACGTCACTCCATCTGAAATTGATGATTTTTTTCTAATTATATTTGTGTAGAAATATATAAATACAACAAATTAAGACCATTCTAAAAACACAAGAGGACATAATTCAGAAATCACATTTAATTTGAAGATACAGATTCCTCATAAGGTAGCATTTCACTGTGGCACTCCTACTCTTGAATAATGTGGGGGAAAATGATACCTTAAAATCCAGAAGTGTGGTTGAAAACAAAAAAGATGTGAAACTAAACACATGAGCTGGGGGGAAATCTCTTGGGTCTTTGAAAAATCCTACAGAGCTTTAACTGTCATTAACTGCTTTTGAAAATGCACACATTCCGTCCATTCTCTCTCCTCTAAAGATCCAAACTTTAGTTTCAACACTTTCCTACCATTTCTGTTTCTATTTTATTTTTCCACTCAGATCTTTATTACTTTTTCCCTCTAATTCATTTGATTTTGATTTGTTCTTCTCTTCTAGATTTTTAATGTAGAAGTTTTAGCTATTGATTTTAAATGTCTTTTTTAATGAAGCTGTAAATTTCAACCTAAGAACTGAGTTAGCCACATTATTTTTGAACTTTTAGCCTGGTCTCCTGTATATCATCTCTTATGCACACACTGCCTAGTGGTCAGCTAGAGATTTGTTTGCCAGTGCCCTCAGCTTTGGGGATGGACAGCTTTTAAGATGGATTTTTTTAATGTTCTCTCTCTCTCCCTCCCCCTCTCTCTCTCTCTCTCTCTATATATATATATATATATATATATATATATATATATATATATTCTCTGCATTGCAGTTACTTATTTGTAAATTTGATGTAGTAAGGTATGCCTCATTAGTGAGATAAAATGATAACTTTATTTTTACTAAGATGTAATTTGGCACACTGAAGATAATCAGCCACAGTTACCAGTCTCTGTAGCTTAGGTGGTTTTTTTTCTCCTTCCATTTTGATACAAATTAGAATCATCTGAGAAGAGGGAGCCTTAATCAAAGGATTGCCTCCATCAGTTTGTCTGTAGGCACATCTGTTGGGCATTTTCTTGACTAGTAATTGATATGGAAAGGCACAGCCTACTGTCTGTGGTGCCATTACTGGGTAAGGGCTTCTGGATAGTATAAGAGAACAGGCTAGCATGTCACAGGGCACTAGCCAGAAAACTTCTTTTTCCATGCCTTCTGCTTCAGTTCTTGTTTTAGGTCCTGGCCTGATTTCTGTCGGTGATAGATTATCATTTGGGACATAGAGGCCCGATACACCCTTTTCTTTCCGAGTAGCTTTTGGTCATTGTGTTTATCATAACAACTGAAAGAAAAGCAGGGCCATTTTCTTTTCCATTTTTCTATTTTTGCAGTTTCTGATGCACTTGTTTCAATGAAATGACTTGTAGAGCTCTTACAACATAGGCATTCTAGCAGTCAGATGAACAACACAAAGGGCCATCTCTTTTTAAGAAATCCAAATGTAGCAATTTAGCAACACAGATTGCAGTTTGAGATCGTGGGCAATGGCAATATGGATCAACCTGGAGGCTAACATTTGAACTCTTCATCAAATGCATCAAGAGCGGTCAAAAGTTCCCAACACATATTCAGTCACTTTCCAGCCTGCATATCAGCACCCAGGAAAAAAAAATGTATCTCAAAATACCACATGAGAGTCTCAGTAAATTTTATGTCCTCTGTTGTCCATGCCCCCACTAAATTTCAATCATACTCTAACTCCTTCGTGTGTCTGGTTATACCTGATTCATCTCGCTCATTCCCACACTGCATTTGTTCAGATAAGTTGTTAGTTATTATTCAAAACTTTCATGCTCCTCACTTCATTTTCCAGTATTGTCCATCTGTGTGCGTATCTTCACAGCACACTATTTTGCAGAGACCATTGTATACCTCTCTTTTGTATTGGAAAGAGACCTTTAGATAGAGGGGTGTTTAATATTCAGTACTGTGTCTCTGTTACCTTAATCACACAATTTTAGCACAAATAGGAAAGAGCCCAGCTCTGCATAGATAAAAAGATGAAAATCAGTGTGTTTGTATTAGCACAACATAGTTCTGAAAATATGGTGCAATGATTTCTGAAAGCCTAAATCCATTTTTCATTAATTTGGACATAAAAATCTAGCAGAAGAGATGCTGTCTTCCATGTGCACTCTTACGAGAGAAAGGAAAACAGAGACTTGGTTTCTAACATAGCAAGTTTGAGCTGGATTCCTGGATTCCCCCAGTGCAGATACAGATAACTGCTTGTAGTGAACATGGAGGTAAGGTTACAGGTCGAGGCATCTTCTTCTCACAGGAGAGCCATGTCAGTGCCCTGTCTCATCACGGTGAGCTTTGGACGGCTGCTGATGGGATTCCAGTCACTTTCTCTTTTCAGGATGCATCAGTCAGCTGCTTGTAGACTTCTGACACACCATTACAGAATGCCTCCTGTTAGCAGGTAGAGAAAAGAGAAATGGTTGTGAACCTATTAGTACCAAAATTGCACGTCACAAAGCTATAGCAGAGCTCAATTTATTTCTGTAATAATAAGCAACCAGGGAATGACTTGACAATTATATCTATTTCTGATGCTTATGTGTTCTTCTGAGAAGATTCCAGTATGAAATCAACTTGTTTGGACATGTTTTAGTAAATAACAGCATGTGTAAATTAAGAATATTTCATAGGAGATCAAACTCAGTCATTTCTTAAGTGGGAATGAGTGTTTTATAGGTTTCTTTGGTGAAAAAAGAACACAGAGTAACATTATTTTGTTAAAATATGAAAATGGTAGAATAAGATTAAAAGGATCTAAGTTCTAGCCTTGTTTCTTAGGTATATACGATAGGAGTTTGAACAATTATGACTCATTTGGGACTTCAGTTTGTTCAGGTGTATAAACTAATGATGATGATAACACTAGAATCACGGAATCTCTGAAATGCATCAAACATAAATCATGTTAATGTACTTTAATAGAGCATTAGTCACTAATATTTTACCATTTCATACTTTTTTCATTATTTTTATTTTTATTCACATTGCATTCTAATTACAGCCCCCCTTCTTCTCCCAGTCCTGCCACTACAAATCTGTCTCCAATTACCCCAGCCCCTTCTCAGAGAAGGAGAGCTCCCTGTGGGTACTGCCCAACCCTGGGACATCTAGTCCCAGTAGGACTAAGTGTCTCCTCTCCCACTGAGGTCCAATCAGGCAGTCCAGATCAACAGATCCAATGGAAGGGGATCCAGTGGCAGGCCTCAGAGTCAGAATCAGTACCTGTTCAAACTGTTAGGGGACCCGCATGAAGAACAAGCTGCACAAATGCTACAAATTCGTGTGTGTGTGTGTGTGTGTGTGTGTGTGTATGTATGTATGTATATACGTATGTATGTATATATGTATGTATGTATGTCTACTTCCAGCCCCTGCATGCTCTTTGGTTTGTGGTTCAGTGTCTGCGAGCCCCAGTGGGTCCAGGTTAGTTGACTCTATAGATCTTTACCCCCACCCTCACCTCATTCAATTCTATCCTCCATTCTTCCAAAAGATGTCCGGAGCCCTACCGATGTTTGGCTGTGGGTCTCTGCATCTGTTTCCATCAGCTGCCGGATGAAGCCTCTCGGGAGACAGTTGTGCTGGGTTCCTGTCTGCAAACATGGCAGTGTCACTCATAGTGTCAGAGGTGGGCTCTCTCCCATGGGTGGGTCTCAAGTTGGGTCAGTCAGTGGTTGGCAGTTCCCTCATCTCTGCTCCATCTCTATCCCTACATATTTTGTAGGCAGGATAAAGTTTTTGGTTGAATGTTTTGTGGGTGGGTTGCTGACTCCCCTTCCCATGGAAGTCCTGCTTAGCTAGAGAAGGTGATCACTTCAGTCTCTATATCCCCTGCTGGTATGAATCTCAGCTAGGGCCTCCTCATAGAATCCCTATAGCTTCTCACATCCCAGGTGTCCAGCTAGTCCCAGAGATGCCCCAACCAATTTCCATTCACAATCCTAGCCCTCTCCTTCTCTACTTGTTTGCTATCCCCACACCCTTCCTTGTCTCCTCTCCCACCCAGTTCCCTCTCTCTATGCTAAAAGCCACAGACCCAAAGAAACTGGGTAAGAATAAGGACTCAAGGGATGATACAGTAATCTTACTCAGAAGGGGAAGTAAAATAGTCATCAGAGGCAGATGGAGAGAAGAACCCCATACTTAAGGAAACTGATATTCAGAAATGCTGAATTATTTGCTCAAGGCCACCTAGAGTATGTAGCATAGGCAGCTTCCAAGTCTGCATCCTTTCTCTTCTTTGCTTTTTAAAATCTCTTTGATATTGCTACTCTATCTTACAGATTGATAACACTGACATTAGAAATTTGAAAGAGATTTCATGCATACAACTTTAACATCATTTAAAAGATGATTTATATTTATTTGTATGTATACATGTGTATGTGTGTATATACGTATATGTATGCACATATGCCAGTGAAGACCTGGAAGGGGTGTTGGCTCCCTTGGAGCTGTGGTGAAAGTGGTCATGAGCCTCTTGGTGCGTGTCCTGAGATCTGCCTCTGATGGAGCAGTCAGCATTCTATATTGCTAACCACATCTCTGGCTCTGACACCGTTATGTTTAGTGCTGGTTCAAGCTAGTTCCACAAAGTTTGCATGTGCTATTTTCTATTAGCTTCCAAGAGATTTAAAAATATATTCCTATTTATTTTTTTACTGGCACTGTTTTCTGCTCTGCCTATAAAAGTATGTTTCAAAATGCTGTTATTTCCTTTTACTATTTATGTTTAACTTTATTTCCTTTTACTATTTATGCTTATCTATTCCCCACTCCTATTAGTGTTTCCTTGCAGTCTTTTTAGAAAAAAATAGAAGAGAGAGTATTTGCAAGAGAGAGTATAATATTTATGTTATTGATGTCTATAAATTTATTATTTATCATGTGTTAAACATAATACTAGGAACGTCATAAATATAAACATTGATAAGTCCTATGAGTTAAGTAGTACTATTTACAATAAAGAGATGATGGACCATAAATAAAGGCTCAATAATTTTCCTGGCTATGTAAGATTTGTAGAAATACATTTTGAGTTCAAAAAAGTCTGTTTCCAAAGTTTACACAGGGAGAAAAGATGGCTTTTGAAATGCATTAGGGTGATGTGTAGTTGATTCCTATAGAAAGTCTTGAACACGAGGTAAATTTTGGAAAATTTCTTGAAATGGACAAGGTACTTCAAATGGTAGACCAAATAATTTCTGAAAACAACAACAACAACAACAACAACAACACCACAAAACCTGCTGACCTTCACTGAGAATCAGCTCACCAGAACATTGACTTTGGCAGGAAAGAGCTGCTCTTGTAAGATTTTACATTCACTACTATCGTACTATCTTAGTTTTCTTTTGCTGTAAGAAACACTGTGACCAAAAGAAACCAGAGGAAGAGAGGGTTTATTTCATCTTACGGCTCTCAGATCACGTCCATCACTGAGCAAGTCAGGACAGGCAAGTCAAGGCAGCACCTGGAAGTAGGGACTGACCCAGACGCCATAGCAAAATGCTGCTTACTGACTCGCTCAGCCTGCTTCTTAGAGCACCCAGGGCCACTGTCTTAGTGATGGTACCAATCACAAAAGGGCTGAGCCCTCTCCAACTAATCACCAATCAAAAATGGACCATAAGCTTGTCCACAGGACAGCCTGGTAGGTTCATTGTCTCAATTGAGGTTTCCTCAAAAGATCTCTAGCTTGTGTCAGGTTGGCAGAGAACTAACCAGCACACACAGCTATTGCTACTCATTAGTGTGGAAACTCCATTGCTTAATTAAAGTGTTCCAACATAATAAATTGTATTTGCTTTATGCTATATTGGTATCAAATTTGTTAATATATATCAGTGAGTAATATTATTAACTAAAAGCCGCATTTAAAAAATCTATAGTAAGCTGTCAGAAATGTGGGACCATGTGCCAAAGAGCTTTCGAAGAGAAGTGTTAGTTTGTACTGCCAGGATTTTGTTATTAACATGTTCCCTTTCGTTGATAAAGCACTGGCATCCAGTGGGTTGCTAACATGTTATTAGTAGCAATGAGGGATCATCTATACTCTTAAAGTCTAACTTCTGCAGTTAAAAATAGTTAATAAATTAAAAGCATTTCATGAAAATATCTTCTAGTCTTACCTCACTAAATTGAAAATGCTTTGCGTGTATCGGCCTTTGCAGAGCAAGTACCTCTACTGTGATGACTAAAGTGGAGAACAGAGAAAATACATTTTTCTAATACTATTGCTTTTTTTATTCCCAAGTATTTATTTTCATGTTTGTGAGCGCGCATATGTCACAGTGTACATGTAGAGGCCAGAGGACAGATTTTTTGAGTTGGTTCTCTTCCTTCGTCTTGTCTGGGTTCTGGGGTTTGTGTTCAGGTTGTCTGACTCCTGTACCAAGTGTTTTGCCCACTCTCACTAGTCCCAGTATTAGTCGTGTCTTACTTCTTTGTTTTCTGATTTTCACTTCTAAAGGGAGAAGCTTAAAATTCCTACTGTTTATTCCTTTGTAGATCACCTGCTGTGATTCCCTTCCTGGATGTTCGGCTTTTCCCTTCAGTACTGTAGTTTAAAAACATTCCCTAAACCTGCTTTCCAGCAGGTCTCACCCATTAGTTCTATGACCATTTACTGAGCTGGAGATACAGATTAGAGCGAGAACTAGAATGGTGTACCCTGTGTGCAGTCCTTGACCTGACCCTAGCACTACAATATGCTATCACTGGGGCTCTCTTCTGCTATGGTCTCTGCCCTCAACATCACATTTTCTCTCATTACTCTGAATCATTTGTCTTATGTTTTTTATACATGGAGAAAGCCCACTCTAAAATTTCAACTCCATTTCATTGATTATATTTTTATTGCCTCTCCATCTTCTACTTCTTGCTCTCCTTCCTCTTTTTCTTTTATCCTCCCCTGTCTCTTACTCTATTTAAAGTGCATTTTAACATTATTACTTACCCCTTATAGAGTTCTATATAAACTCTTTTTGCCCTAAACTTCCCCACCTTCCATTTCGTTGCTGTTATTCTTCTGTCATCATTTCCTATTAGGTTACGTTATCCTGTGATATTTTGTTTACATGATCTTGTATTCTAATTAAGTTACAATCAATTGTTCTTACAAATTAACTTTAATATTTTAGTGACAGGGCTAAAATTAGTTGGAGTGTTTCTCATTCATAAGCAAATCATGTGAAACTTCTGGTTGCTTATAGCTTATCTCTATGTGATGATTTGGGAACCAATTCCTTTCAGTTTCTTTCTTTTCTTTTCTTTTTTTTTTTTTTTTTGGCTTTGCAATGTCATGCAGGGCATTGGGCATTCTTTTTTTTTAAATTAACTTGAGTATTTCTTATTTACATTTCAAGTGTTATTCCCTTTCCCGGTTTCCAGGCAATCATCCCCCTAATCCCTCCCCCTCCCCTTCTTCATTCATGTAATGCAAGGGGAATAAAAAGTAGGGAACTCTGATTCAATTTTTGAAAAACTTAAAGAAACACACTTACTGTCTACTCAGATTCCATTGCTAACAATGTGAAACAGAGTTACACTGTGAAACAGACGTATCTGGAAAATGTATCTGGGGAGCAAAGTTTTGATTCTATGTGAAGGAAACATGTTTTGTAGATAGCGCACTCTCGGCCCTCTCATGTCCTTTTCATTTGTATATGTGCACGTGCAAGCTGTGTCTGTGTATTTGAGGCAGAAACGTATCTTCATGTGTTTGCATGCAGACTGTCTTCAACTTACGATTTCCTTACCTAAAGCTGCTGAGCACTGAGAAACAAGCAGTTTCACAGCACACAGTTCAGGCCACTCCTGTACGCCACTGACAGTATACAAACATGGGCTTTTCTCCACGATTTAGTAAATAACTCTCATAGTCATAATCCCTCACCATTTTTTAGTCACTTTCCTGGTAATTGCTACTTTCTCTCATAAGCTTCAATTTGATAATTTTCTTTTCTATGGAATAAAGAAAGATTTTTACAATCCTTTACCTCCAGTAGCCATTACATGTAAAATGCCTTTGTCCTGCTCATTGTCCGCTCACATTTATTACCTTCCATATAAATTTGCATTTAATTTCATGAAATCCTGTTGTTAATTTGAGATATTATTTATTGTAGTTTTTCCAAGTCTTAAAATGTGATACAGGTTAAGTTCCTAAATTTTATCCTTTATTTCTAAGATGTGTGATTATTTTAGATACTTAGTTTCTCTGGGAGTTTTAGCTTGTCTGTTTTTTTTTTTTCACTACAGCCTCTTAATACTGAACGTATGGGTTAATTCAGACAGAAACAACATTTAGTTATTATGGAGTCTTCCTTATGGTGAATACAGTTTATTTCTTTATTTTTGTTGAATTTCTCTAACAGATCATCTATAATTTTCAACATAGGAATTCTTTCACATCATTTGTTAGACTTTGTTATAGCTGATGCTTTCTGGCGGACATTGTGTTTTATGATTCCAATTTATAAATTCACTTTCACAAATGATCCTATATCTTAAAGTCTTTTCTGAAGTCACTTACCAGTGCTAGAAGCATAGGACTTTTTGCATAACCAATCATGTCATTTGAAAAAAAAGGGCAATTTGATTTTCTCATTTTATTGTTTACTATTTATTTTTTTATTTATCACTTTACATCCTGCTATGAGTCCCCCTTTCCTTCCAGCACTACCTCATGCAGATCCTTCCCTCATTTCTCCCTCCTCATCCCCTTACACACTATACACCATCCTCTCTGCCTCCCTGGCACATCAAGTCACTGCCGGACTAGGTGCATCCTCTCCCACTGAGGCCAGAATAGGTGGCCCAGTTAGGGGAACAGATAGATCCGCAGGCAGACAGGCAGGCAGGGAGGCAGGCAGGCATTCATGGACAGTCCATGCTCTAGCAATCAGTGACATCACAATTTCAACAATTCTTTCCAGATCTTTAAAGAACAATTCTCAGCTCTACATGTAAAAACAAATCACCCAGTATAGCTAAAAAAAAATCCTGAACAATGAAAGCATTTCTGGAGGTATCACCATCCCTGACGTCATGCTGCACTACAGGGCAGTGGTAATAAAACCTGCATGCTATTGGTAGAGAACAGACAGGTTGATCAATGGAACTAAATCAAAGACCTAGAAATAAAGCCATACACCTATGGATACTTGATTATTAACAAAGAAGCCGAAACCATACAATGGAGGGGGGAGAGTATCTTCAACAAATGTTGCTGCTTGAGCTGGATGTCTGCATGTGGAAGAATGTTAATAGAGTTATATTCATCACCTTGCACAAAACTCAAGTCCCAATGTATTAAAGACGTCAACATAAAACCAAATACACTAAGTTTAACAGAACAGAAAATAGGGAAATGCCTTGAACTCATTGGTACAGGAGCCAGCTTCCTGAAAAGAGCACCAGTGGCTGAGACACTAAGATCACCAGTTAATTAATGAGACCGCATATAACTGAAAAGCTCTGTTAGTCACAGGACATTGTCAATAGGACAAAATTAAAACATGCAGATTGGGAAAAGATCTTTACTAACAGAGGACTAAGTCTTTTCCCCTTATTTCATTGCTACAATCTTAATGGGTTTCCACCCTGATATTTATCTCAATGGGAATATTTCTATACTTCATTAATAAATTCTATTTTTATTTATGTATTTTATAGATGTTTCTTACACAAATATGAGTAATAGTATTATTTATTTATTTATTTATTTATTTATTGACATACATGTTATACAGCTTTACTTATGCCGATTGTTATAGGATGTCTTTTAATTGTTTAAAACAAATGTATTTGGTCCAATGTGAGAGGTGGCAGACATTTTCCCTGAGGAAACCATGCTTCAGTAGTGACTCAAAGGATGAGTAAGATGTAAGAAGTCCCATAAAGGGGAGGATGTGCTTCCTCATGAATAGCCTGGGAGTAGAGTGTGCAAGTGGTTGGGGGTGCCTGGGAGCAAGAGGGAGAAGGGAACAGACAGTCTGAGCTATACCTGAAGTGTTCTGTTGCTCAAGCTCAGTTTTGGGGGATTATGTGAAATCCATGTAGTAAACACTGGAAGTGAGAACAGGGCAGAAGAGTATGAGTGGGCATCAAGGATTGACTTAGACCAATTATTTATGTGTCTATGTAGATAACGACATTATACTGTTCCTTCTTTTGTTAAAAGGTGAGTAATATTGACTTTTTACAATGCTAATGCAACCTTATATCATTATTTTATATGATTTGTATACATTAAATTTGATCTGCCAAATTTTGATAAGAATGATTTATGTGGGCAAGTATGCATGTGTGCATCTGTGCATGTTTTGTATGCATCCGTGCACATTCAACACATCAAATTTGTTCTTCTAATTTTGGTGTCTGATACATTACACTAATAGATTGTTAAACTTATTTATTTATTTATTTATTTATTTTTTTTTGAAGCAGGGCCTTATATATGCCAATGTGCCAAGATGGCTTTTAATTTTAACTTATTATGTAGTCAAGTTTATTTTGAACTTCTTACTCTTCTGCTTTTGCATAGTCAATCATTCTGTGATATATACTCTCTCTTTTAAGAAGAATTTTTGGTTTGGTATCTTATTTTTCTTAAATACTTGAAAGTATTCACTAATACATCCATGAAAACCTAGACTTTTTCATTATAAGAATGCTTTTAATACAAAGTATACTTCTCTTGTAATATAGAATTATTCAGGTCATCTATTTCTAATTTAATTAACTTTTAGTGTTTACATTTGTTAAGACGGTATTCCATTTCTTCATAATTTTCAAATGTAATTATTTGCATCATATGTTTTCAAACTACAGCATTTTGGTATATAGTGGTGTTTTTTTCTCCCAATACCTGAACTATAATTTTTCTCTGATATTTTTATTGTGATTTCGGCTATATTTTTGGAATGAATCATATATTGATCAATTTTGTGTAATGTTTGTTTCTATATTCTATCACTTTTTAAATTTTACTCATTGTTATTGTCTTTATTCTAAATTCACTGAGTTTAACTTTTTCTTATTTTTCTACCTGTTGCTGTGTAAGTTAAGACTATTATACTAAGACTTTATTTTGACTCTAATTTTGTGCTTTAAGCTTAGTGCTATAATATTTAAGGATCCTTGCAAACACTTTTAACCTCAGCACTTTGGGTCCTGAGGCAGATAGATCTCCCATTCAAGGCCAGCTCGGTCTACAGAATGAGTTCCAGGAGAACCAGGGTTACACAAAGAAATTATGTCTTGAACACCCCACACCCAAAAAAGAAATATGGTGCAATTATCTTCATTTGTCTTTATTAAAATGTCTTCTAAATGCATTTTTGAATTATTGTTTGACCCATATGTTACTTAGAAATAAACAATAGTGTGGCAAAGTGGCATAGAGTTTAGAACCTCTACCTTGCAAACCTGGTTACCCAAATTCAAACATGAAAATCTGTGGTGCAAGGAAAGAAAAAAACTTTTAAAAGTTGTTTGATTAATCTGTCCACTAGTGTGTGTGTGTGTCTGTGTGTGTGCGTGTGTTATACATACACCTGTGTATGCACATCATAAACACATTATGATGATAACAAATAAAATATATTGTCTAATACCAAATATTTTTATATTTTAAATATATCTTTCAACTAGTGATTTCTAATTTAATTTTATTATAATCAGAGGATATGTTTCTTAATGTCAGTTCTCTGGAGTTTGTTGAAATTTACTTTATTATACCATATTTAGTTTACTTTAATAAATATTTTATTAGCCTTTTACTAGAATATTGATTGTACTACTATTGAATCTAGTATCTATTACTATCTGGCCTGTATGCATAGTAATAGTTTTCAAATCATAGATATATTTACCAACATTTTCTCTAGATATCACATCATATTTTACAATGTATGCTGAAATATCTGATTAAAACTTGGATTCTTAAATTTTTTGTACTAACTCTTATCAGTATCTCTTTACATAATTTCAAAACTATATTGTATACAAAAGACTATAATCATCATATCCTTATTATTGAAGACCCAGAAATGAACCCACACACCTATGGTTGCTTGATTTTTAACAAAGGAGCTAAAACCATCCGGTGGAAAAAAGATAGCATTTTCAACAATTGGTGCTGGTTCAACTGGAGGTTAGCATGTAGAAGAATGCAAATTGATCCATTTTTATCTTCTTGTACAAAGCTCAAGTCCAAGTGGATCAAGGACTTCCACATAAAGCCAGATACACTGAAACTAATAGAAGAGAAAGAGGGGAAGAGCCTCAAACACATGGGCACAGGGGAAAGTTTCCTGAACAGAACACCAATGACTTATGCTCTAAGATCAACAATCGACAAATGGGATCTCATAAAATTGAAAAGCTTCTGTAAGGCAAAGGACACTGTCATTAGGACAAAATAACAACCAACAGATTGGGTAAAGATCTTTACCAATCCTACATCCGATAGAGGGCTAATATCCAATATATACAAAGAACTCAAGAAATTAGACTCCAGAGAATCAAATAATCCTATTAAAAATGGAGTACAGAGCTAAACAAAGAATTCTCAACTGAGTAATACCAAATCACTGAGAAGCATCTAAAGAAATGTTCAACATCCTTAGTCATCAGTCTCAAAATTGCCCTCATTGTTACACTTCATCTAGAAGGGCTCTACCACTCAAAGGACCCATAACCTCCCAAAAAGCACCACTAAGGAGGGACTGTAACTTTAATTTTTTCAAAGTCTACTTTTAATGATGGTTCTTAAATGCTGTAACCTCCTTTCTAGACTAGCACCCACCAGAGGTATTGGAAAAGAAAGGATACAGGGGAAGTGGACCTGTTTAGAAAGTTTCTTTGGAGCAAATCCCATCTATTGCTGTCAGGAAATCAGCAGTTTAGATCACAGGTCAGAGTGGCAGCTTGATCTACTCACAAACACTTCACAGATAAATCAGCAGTCCAGTTTGGTAGCTTTGGGTTAGCAAGCATGCATCAGCAGATCTAAGAAAGACAGTCAGGCCTCAGCTTAATTAGCATGCCTTTACATGTTTGTCCCAGCAGAACACCATCTGATACAACTGATTTTCTAAAGAACCCTCAAGTTTCCACTTCAAGGGACAAAGCGTTCAAATATGCAAGCATTTGTAGGGAGACATCTTTCATGTTAAACCATCACAATTGTTGGTGAACTTTTTATTTTGTTAATCATTCAAATATGCTCCTTTTTTTCTATTCTATGTTAAATTTTCCCTTTTTTAGTGTATCCTTTCACAAGAATAAATATTTTGGGGAACTGTGTCTGTTTTCCTGGTTGAATTACTAGCTGTAATTCTTTGGCATATCTATTTAGATTATTTTATATTTGAATATCTTGTATATTCAAAATATTGTATGGTATATTCAGATTTAATAAATGTATAATTCTAAAAAGAATGTGTTTCAGGACCTTCATTGTCTAGAGTTTCAATTTACCCAAAACTTCAAGTAATATTATACTGGTTCCTGTATTAAATTTTACAGAAGGAAACTTCTATATTGCTTGATCCCCACATGCTCTGTGTTTTACTTTGAGCGTGTAGGTTCATGTGTATGCATGTTTATGTGTGTCTGGGTATACATGTGTGTGTATGCTTGTACATGCTTGTGTGGAAGCCGGAGAACAACCTCTGGTGTCATCCCTAATGTGCTATCCACCTTTTCTTTTGAGACAGTCTTTCACTAGCCTGAAACTTGCTAAGTGAGCAAGGCTGTCTATCTGGTAATTTCCAGAGACCCTCCTATCACTGACTCTTTGGTAATAAGTGCCGGTCTGATTCATGTATCCATACTTATATCTGAGCACTTTACTAGTTGATTTTTCTCCCTATCCTATGATATTTTTGTTGTAATTTTTGTTTGCTATAATATTTGCTGTGCATTGTTATAAAATTAAAAATAAACACTTAAATTTTAGAAGAAAATAATTATTTCATTTTGTGTATATATATTCTTTTAGTGTTTTTCATCTTTCTGATTACATCTACATGTTTATATGATAATTTTCTTCTTTCCAAAGAAATTCTTTATTTTTGTAGTCTGAAACTGTTGGTGTTGAATTATTTCTCTACACATATGTGTGATATAGGCTTTTGGAAAGACATTTATAAAGATGTTTTGCTAGGCAGAAACTTCTATGTTGAGAATTTTTCTTCCAATTTTAAAAAGTTCTGTGTAGTTTTAGTTTGAACTCTAACAAATAGCTTGCTTTTATTCTTTAATTGTTATGTTTGTCTTCTGATACTTTAACATATCTTATTGATTGTTGTTTATAAGCAATTTAATTATAATTTGCTATTTTTCATGTTTCTTGTGGTTGTCCCTGAATGAATAGTTTAGCCTTATTTAGTCATTCTGTAATAGTCATATAATTTTATAGAGTGAAAATAACACACACACACACACACACACACACACACACACACACACAAACAAACAATTTTCCCACATTTTCTCTGTGGACTCTACGTGTTAGTCCATCTGAAGTTAACTCACAGTTTGTGGGTTCTCTGTTCCTTTCTGTGCTTAGAGTGAATAACTTTTTTTTTCTTTGAAAGAACAGATCTGTCCCGTAGCAGGGTGTAATCTGCATTTAGTCATATCCAGCGTGTCTTTCATCTCAGATATATATTTATCTCTATCAATTTAGTCTCCACATTGCTTCTTAGCATGCTCAGTAATTCCTTTCAGTATCTTTTGTATTAATTTGACCATGTACACAGTTTTGGTTCTGATCACGAATCATATTTCATCATCACCGTGCTCTACTTGCTCACATACCTGGGATTGTCACACATTGTAAATATTGTCTTGTTATGTCCTGAACAATTTTATATTTAGATAATATTTTTTTGAGTTTTGGAGGGATATAGTTTCATTATGTAGAAAATAACATTTCATCAATTCACATCGGGCTTACAAACTTTAAGAAATATTGCTAACAGTGTTTTCTTTGTCAAGGCAATGCCTTCTGAGTACATTAAACATTTCAGATAGTAATGTTTCTTTTCTTGCTGAGGAAAGGACATACTTCTGGGTTTTCAAAAATGCTGTGCTGTTCTGAAACGTATTGTGACCTTTGGGAAGTAGATCCTAGTTGGAAGTCTATTCCTGGAGGGCTTTGAGGTTTGTACCTCATGTGGACTACTTTTTGGTACTTGATCAACTAGATAAGATCAACTAGGTAGTAGCTCTACACTGTGGCACCATAGCCAGGAGTTACTTCTTTTGCCTACCTTCCAGTCCCCTGATCAACTCATATTATGGTCTAAAATAACTTGCTCTTTTCTTAAATCATTCTTGTCAGGCATTGGTCATGGTGATGTGAATTGATGCTGATATATTAGAGCACCATAGTGTCCCTTCTATAATTTTTAGTCTTTTCCTTCTGAAGACTATTTCCATACAAGAGCAGGCTGGTGCATACTTGAAGGAAGCCATCTCCAGGGACGCAGAGCTTTCTCTTCTGTCTCTCTCTCTCCTCTTTAGGACTCTGCCTTATGAGCTTGTATTGGCTCTAGCGAACATAGTCTTTTCCACTTTCTTTTGTTCTGAAGCCTGGAGAATTCAGGAAGGAGGCAGGTCAATCTCAGCGGTCCAAACAGCTGTTGCTATCTTTTTTTTCTTTTTTTCAGAGCTGGGGACCGAACCCAGGGCCTTGTGCTTCCTAGGCAAGCGCTCTACCACTGAGCTAAATCCCCAGCCCCTGGCTGTTGCTATCTTAAAGGGTCATTGTCTTTGCTATTCAGTCTTCAAAGACTTTAAAATTGTTTCACAAATTGAATCCAGCTCCACTTTTAAAAAACATACTTTCCATACTCTTAAATTCTGACATGTTTGTCCAAGAAAAAGTCATATTTCATTACTACAATATTTAATAATGCTAAGAACCATAATATAAGATAAACCTTATTCTATTTTTCTATTTGAAATGTTTGACTTAGTTCTCATGGTTTTGTGGCAGTGGTGGAGGGTTTCTTTCTGTTTTTGTTTGAAACAGCTCCTCACACTGTAAGCAATAATGGCTTTGAACCTGATCTTATCCTCCTGTGTCAGCTCCCAAGTGGTGGGGTGTTAGGCATGTGCCACTTTGGGTTACTTCCTAGTAATTATTAGTAAGTGTATAAACATAACATGATAGTTGAAATATGGAAATTCAGAGTTTGGTTGGTAGACCATCACAAAAGTTCTAGAAAAGTTGCCTCTCAAAGCTGCAGTGATAGAATTCATTGCTCAGGGAACACCATATTGTCAAAGTAATGATTATAAATACAACCACACATAGCATGTAATAAAAGGAGTCAGTGTAGGTTCAGCAGAAATAATGAAATTGTTGGCAACAAGAGAGACTAATGTCATTGCAAATTTATACTTTATGTGCTTATTAAGGCAGTGGGTAAATAATAGGAAATACATTTTAAATCAGGAAAAAGACTTTTTTTCTGATAATGGAAAACAAAAATGTAGTATAATCTCTACTCATTGAACCATAAACTTTTGTTAAAAATAAATGTTTCTAACAAAAAGTAAGCAAGAAATAAAAATTGGGGCCAGCCTCATGTATCAGTGAAAGTGACTCTCTATTGAAGAAATCAGTCTTTACAAGCTGGAGAAGTCCTACTAGACATTTGGTTTCATACTGTTTAGAGCACTAGGGGACTTCAGACTCATGAAGTAAAGTTTTGCTGCCTAACTTTGGCATCCCTGTATTCACAGACAAGACTATTTTATTTTATTATAACTCATATAAACTCCTGAATTATTTAACAGTATGGATTCATTGTAGTCTAAGGCACCTATAATAGTCTGTGCACAAGTAGTTCTCTTAAAAATGTTTGAAAATATTAACTCTTAAAAAGCACTTTTAAATTTATAATAAGTTTAGTTCCCTCATTCCTTCTTCTCTCCAACCCTTCCCATGATTCCTCATCCCTTTAAGCCCTCTCATGTCTCTTCCACTTTTAAGTCGATAGCTTTTTTTTATTTGATTATTATTTTTACACACATAAAATATATACATAAATGCAAGGATACAGAAATACAACCTATTGAGTATGTTTTTGTGGGGGGAGATTTGGTTTCAGGACTGTGCACTAGGCAGTCAATAACCAGGCTCTGGTTAATTTCATCTTCTTTCGGTGGTCACTGGGCTTACAGTACTGTCAGCACCCAAGTCCTCATACAATAGGTGGGCGTACTTGTAAGCATTAACATTTGTATCTTCTATTTAATTGCATTAGTCTACATGTGCTTTTGTGCCAGTACCATATTGCTTTTATTATTATAGCTCTATAATATATCTTGAACTCTGCAATAGTAAACCCTTTAGTTTTGGTTTTTTTTTTTTTTTTTTTTTTTTGCTCAGGATTGCTTTGGCTCTCTGGGCGTCTTTTAAATTCCATCTGATTTTGATTGTTTTATATGTCTTTAAAGAATGTTGTGCTATTTTAATTGTGATTGCATTGACATTGTAACTTCGTGGTAAGATGCTTACTTTCACAGTATTGATTCTACTGGTCCATGAATGTGGGGTATCTTTCCATTTTCTATGGTCTTCTTCAGTCTTTTTCTTTAGAGATATTAAATTTTTTGTAGAGGTTTTACTTTCACTTGGTTACCTGTTTCAAGGCTTAGGTACTTTATTACTTTTCCTTGGTTTTTTTATTCCAAGAAATCTTACTGTCTTTGATGTTATTGTAAATGAAACTGTGTGTGTGATCTCTTTCTTTATCTGTCTGTCTGTTGTTGGTATATAGAAAGACTTCTGGTTTCCTTAGGTTGATTTTGTACTCTGCCACTTTGAGGAAATTTTGATTTCTAAAAGTTTTCTAGTGGAATTTGGGGGATCTCATATGTAATATCATACCATCTGCAAATAGAGATGATTTGACTTCTTTTACTATTTGTGTCCTTTTTATACCTTTGTGTGTAGTTCTGGTTTGCTCTTCACTATCCAGTAATCTTGCTTTATTGACTGGCAGTAAAAAGGAAATTATTATACAATAGCAGCAATACCAACAACCATAAAAACAAAGTAAACAAAATGAATGCCATTTATTGAGTAGCACTTCTGTGGTTGTTTTAAACGCTTTATGTATCTATTATTTAATACCATATACATTTGTTAGATATGTACTATCGATTTAAAAAAGGTTTAGAGGAGTTTTCATATGGCCTGTGTTAAGAAAGTTTGAATTAGAATTGAAACCAGGACAAGAATGTATTATTAAAGTTATTTTTCTTATATTAGATTTTATATTAGATTTAAATATTAACTGTAGTTATGTATGTTTATGATGTGTCATAAGGTGGAACCAATCATTTGATATCATATAAAACAAGGTATGATGTTTTCAGGTGTAATCTTGAAATCTGCATGTATTCCTTCCGCTGTTTGCAGAGTTACTGGGGAGAGGTTTGATGGTTAACAGCATATTGTCATTATGTCTTTTCCTTTTTGAAAATTGCTGTTGCTAGGCTTTACTAAACACTGTCATAGTAGACAGACTGTAGCTTCCTAGAGCGAATGTTAGGTATGTAGTCATTTAACCTAGTGGATCAAGGCTTTGCTCTAAGGTCACCACATTTGTGTCCCTGGAAAAACACTCTGCTTTCAGAAGCCTTTCATTGTTGTAAACAAAGTAGTGTTCATAACAAAGCAACATGTCATTTTATTAGGACTCCGTTAGAGAGTATGTAAAAGTTGATAAAGTCTAAAACAGCGTACAAATGGAAAGCAGTGCTCCTCCTACAGAATTATGCACCAGTCTGTGCCAGAGTATGCTTTTCCTTTAAAATGGAAGGGATTTGAAAACTTGATTAGAGAAAAGTCCCATGTAAGTGGTGACCATGAATAATTGTATTGTCATTCCCCATGTATAAATAAACACATCCTTCCTAAGAATATGAGACCACCTTTAAGGACTGAGTCCCTGAGGTAAATTCATGGAAGGAGACAACATGGTGAGATAATGTATTAACCTTGACTAGCGTAGACTATTCTTCACATTAGAATCCACATTGTTTTAAGTGTCCACTGTGTAAAGTAATGGGTTTAGAGATACGGGATTTTAAGACAAGCAATCCCGAGCAGAGTGATGCGAAGATTGTACTCTTCTCTCTGTGCTGAGATGAGAGAGTTCTTGCTGTTTCCAATGGCCTGCACTCTTTCTGCAAAGGGAGCTAGTCTCTTCTCAGAACATGTTTGTTGCAATTATATTTACTTCATTGTTTAAGTCTTTATCACCTTGGCAACAGTGTTTTATTACAAGAACAACACCTGAATCTTACTAAAAACTACCTTAAAGTAAGTTGCCTAATGAGAAAATCTTCAGTTCTGTTTTTTTGTTTTAGTTAAAAATGTCATTTTTCTTGGAGCTTTTAACAAATAACTAAATCTTCATGTTTGTTCCAATGAAATCTAGGCTCTATATGTTAGTTCTTTCAATGGAGATGGCCATAATGTTGTTGCAGGGAAAATGGGCTACTCCCTTCTTTCTGCCTACTTTTTTCCCCAGACTTCTTTTTTGCAGTTATGTAAAAACTGTTATCATTACATGGTATGTTTCATACACATATTCTATTCTGTCTAAAGTGATTTCTTCATTCTTCTCGTGCCTCCTTTATTCTATTTATTTTGAAGTAACCATTTAAAATTCTCATCACCATGACTTTCTTGATCTACTACAGAAAAAATATTCATGTATCTGGGTATTAGTTAGCTAGTTCCTCTCCTTCAGCATGTTCTCTCTCCATACACCTGGTCCCTTGTTCTGCCACACTGAAGTTTGGTTCCTTTAATTCATTTTTGCATGTAGTCTGCACCTGTCATTTGGTAGGAATCTAATAATGCCGGTTGATCAAATGAATAAACAGAGCATTCTGTAGCAAAATTCAGACTTCCTCCATTTTTTACTTTTTACTTGCTAGCTGTATGGTGCTGTGCAAATAGTTCTCATTTTAAAGTAGGATACAATATATTGCTCTTATCACATTGTTATAAGGGATCAATAAATCTCAGGTGTGGTACGTCACGTGTGTGAAGATGCACACATAAAATAATTTTACTATCATTAACTTTTCTTAAACTACCTTAAGTTTTTTTTTCAAGTAGAGTCTCTTTGCATTCTAATGATGGGACATTTTTCAGAAGGCTTTAACAAGCCTACTTTTCTGGACTCAATTTATGTTATTAATCATGTATTAGATATTAACTGGTTTCTGATTTTTGTCCTGGTGGCTTTGTATATTCTCAGGGATGAGATCAAGTTTGAAACCCAAGTAAATACAAGGATACTTCTGGTCTACCATTGACACACCTTTGGTGGCTAGATTTGTTTAGATACCTATAGTGTGACAAGGTGCTTTGCATACTATACCACCAGACCCTGTACACATTAGATCTCAGGATTTCCTGTGAGACTGAACCTGCTATTTTGAATAATAATACCAAATGCAATGATACTTGGTTGTAGTTTCTGAGAGTGGTTGGTTTCAGTAGACTTGGAGCACTACATAGGAGGAGACATAAGAGAAACCGTATCTTTCTATTCCATCATGTGAGGACTCAGCACAAAACACATCTTTCTGCAATTCAGAAAGTGGGTCTTTACTAGACATGAGATCTACTAGGTCTTGATCTAAGATTTTTATCAGTCCATAGAATTTTTGAAACCTGTTTGTCTTTTAACCCACACTAGTTTTGTTACTTTGCTAAACTAATTAATCACACAGATTATTTATTCTGTTGTTCATAGGTCAAAACAGTTATATTAATATAATCAGTTTTCCCTACATATGACCTTTGGCTTGCTTGGTCGTTTTCACATTAGATTAGATTAGGTAGGAAGAGATTTATCACTGTAGTTTTATCTTGTATTTCCTCAGTGCTGAAAGACTTTAATCACCTTTCAGAGCGTTTACTTGGCTCTTACATAGCCTTTTCCCCATTTTTCTCTTTATTTATTTTTTTCTCACACAATACATCTCACCACAGCCTCCCCTCCATTCATTCCCTCTAGCTCCCATTTCTACCTTCTCCATTTCCCTTCAGAAATGACCAGTCTTTCCACTAATATCAACCGAACATGGCATAACAAGATACATTAAGACTAGGCATAAACCTTCATATGAAGGCTGGGCATGGCAACCTGGTGGGAGAAAAGGGTCTGATGACCAGGCAGAGAACTCAGAGACCTTACCACTCAGACTATTAGGAATTCCACAAAAACCCAAAGGTAAACAAACTTAGCATGTATACAGAAGTTCTCGTACAGAGCCATGCAGGCTTCCTGACTGCTGTTTCACTCTCTGAGCCCCTGTGAGTCCTCATTAATTTATTCTTTGGGCTGTATTCTCCCTGTTTTCTTGACCCCCAAGGTTCCTAATATCCTTCATCCCCTTCTTCCAAAGGGTTCCCCAAGCTCCACCTAAAATTTGCCTGTTGGTCTCTGCATCTGCTCCCATCAGCTGCCAGAGGAAGCTGCTCTGACAGGTTGGATAGACACTGATCTACGAGTATAGTGGATTATCATTATGATTCATTTTGTTGACTTTTGTGAGTTGTGTTTGCTTCAACTCTAGGTCAGATTTTCTATGAAATGCTTTGTCAAACCTCTTCTGAGTTTTCCTTCAGTTGATCTGTTGTTTTCTCACTGATTTAAGAATCTCTTTTAATGTTCTGAATACAAGTCCTATGTTAGATATGTGAATTGCATACACATTAGTTCATGTTAGAGATTGTAGTACAAATTATCAATTTTTTTCTTTGGAAGTTAGTTATTTTGTCCTATTTAAAATGTATATTTATTTTAAGGTTGTGAAAATGCTTGTGCATACTCTCTTTACAATCTCATTGGTTTTTCTTATGACATTTATATATGTAATCCATCAAAAGCTGACTTTTGTATATGATATGAAATTATTTAAAAGGTGAACTAGGCAGAAGTAAGCATTGTCTTAGAAGCCTTACACATTTCCATGCTGTCACTGAAGCCATGATTGCAGTTCAGACGTCGTTGGTTTTCTTTGAGGTGCTCTCTGCTGACTGAGTCAGAAGTGTCCAGAATGGAAAATAAACTCAAAGGCGCTGGCAAACATGAATCTCCTCAGAACATCTGCTTCCTCTTAGGAATTTTGCACAATCACATTCTTACTCCTTTTCAATTTTATTGTCTCAGAATGTAATTTATCTTGTTTTAATTTGTTCTGAATTATTAATTTTTGACCTATTACATAAACCTGAGAATACAAGTTAATTGTAGGATTTTTGAATTATATAAAATATATGGAATATTGTATGCTATACTTGCCCATTATTTATAATATGTCATTTTATATAATAATGTATATTATGTAACATAATTATGTAATACACTCAATCATATACCAAAGAACATTTTGATCAGTTGTGGAATGTAATGGTGAGTCCATAAATTATAATGTAGCTAAACAGTCTATAAATTGTTTACTTGTTTTTATTGTAACTTTTTTGTTTAAATCATGTTTAGAGACATAAAATATTTGCCATTGTATTATAGCTGCCTACTGACTTCTCTATAATAATGCATTGTACAGGTAAATTGGATAAGAGAAATGCTCTATAAAATAAATCATTTGCATTAATAGTTTGCCATCTATGTGTTAATTATTAATGTTGACACGATGCATAAATTACTTGACAATACATTGCTTAGAATAATCCAGCCATTAAGTGATAGTGATTTATGACTAAAACTTGCTGTGGTTTATAATCTATTCATAATTTTAAATGTTATAGTAAGTATACCTATGGAAATATTCATGTTCTTTGACTCAAATTTATAGTTTGATCATAGATATAAGTTTTTCTATAATTAAAGATTTTTTCTATTTTATTCATTTTTATTTTTGATTTTGCTTTTGATTGTATAACTTCTTTAACATACTGAATCCTTGATTATTATATATCTGAGTCTTTTTGGAAGGACTCGTTGTTGCTATTACTATCATAATGTTCACTTTTTAACAATCTCTGCCGAGGACTTATGCATCACTCTTTGTTTGACTCTTTAGATACAATTCCCACTTTGTGGCTTGTGCAGGCTAAAATTAGCTCCAGAAATTAGCTTAATAACATTTCTATCCATTACTCTTGAGTGGCTACCAACATGTTGAAATCTTATGCCCTAAGAAAGTATACCTAGGTCAAAAAATTGTTACATATCTAGACTTACGTTCCTTCCTGATAATTAACAATTCTTGAAAATTCTATATCTAAGTATACATGTTCATTCTTTTGGCTTGGAGGAACACTGAGCTTCTTTTTTTAACTATCAAGCTTACCAGATCCTACTATACCCTGTAAACTTAGTTACATACCCTGGACAAGGCACAAACAGAGGTTAATGTGTTAGTTTTCAAGGGAGCAGAGTATACTACATACTAAGAAGTTCTATAATTCTATAATTCTGTGTCTAGCTAGGGTTTGGTAAGCTAAAAGAGCAAACACCCTATTAGAGGGATAGTTGCCCCTGACTAGCAGGATGGCTTAGGGCAGGTTTTACACAGTAGTGACAGAAGAAAATCTGCGTAGAACCAACATGATCACTTCTCAGCACTCTCTTGGGCATTTGTCACTGTAACATGGATATGTGTAGCAAGCCTTGCAGTAGTCAGGGGGGTAGGTGAAGGGGCTTATGGGCTATGAGAATGAAAGTTTGGGCTGTTAGCACCAAATAATGTTGTATAATATACTGAATTAATGGTTGTGGAACTTAGAATGAAGGAATTTAGAATGGTCACTGAAGAAATGAATGGATACTAGTAGTTAAAGTAGCAAGACTAACAACATAAATAGTTAGGGTCTCAAGACTAGCCATAGTAGTGGCAGCAGGAGGAACTTAGTTTGCCACCTGAGCTCCATTTTCTAAGTTTTGCTCAGGAAGTCCACAGGGAGAGTAGAAAAATTGCTTCCAACACCTATAGAGAAATTGTTCTGGTAAAACCCAGTTGAATTCTAACAGCCAGGAAAACATTTGTCTGTATATTCTGCTATATACATTTTGAAATACTTTCTCAACTCCTGCCTTCTGTATCCATCAGAGGAGATCTCTTAGTTCTCCTCAGTTCATACTATACATATATCTCCAGGATGGGAACATTTATGTTATATGATTTTTAATTGTAATAAAGATGTAGAGACCAGAGGTAGAGGAAGATTGATTTAGTAGATTAAATTGACTCATATAATTATGGAGGCTTCTGTAAATTGCAGAGGGATCCCAGAAAGCTGTTAAGTTTGAGACTGAGAACTTTAGAAATAGGAAAGTTGATATTAGACTTCTGTATCCAAGACTCAAAGCTGGGGATATTCAGAAAGTCCCTAGCATAAGGACCCGAGTCTACATGAACATGGAGTTCTAAATCCAATATAGGAGGTGAGGAAGCACCTTTGCTCCAAGAAAGAAAAGATCCACCTTCTCTCTTCTGTTTGTTCTACCTAAACCCTCCAGTTGGATGGTGTCTGTCCATACTGAGGACAAAGTAGTTCTCATTAGTCTACAGACTGATCCTTCTGGAAATACTCTCAAAGATACACTTAAGAACAATGCTTTCCCAATTCTCTACTTATGTTCCTTAATACAGTTATGTGACCTAAAATGAACTATCCTGTCATCCAGTGGCAGCACACAGGCGGCAGTGTTCAAGTTCTAGTTCTCCTGGTAGACTTTTGCTATGGTCTGATGCTCTTCCTACCAATTACTGTTCTTTCTCTGTTTCATAGACCTAAAGTAGTTCCCTACCTACTCATTATTCTTTTTCTTTATCCATTACAGTCATCTCAGTAAATTTCTTGCATAATTAATTACATCTTGCTGTGTACTTCTGAGCTTTGAAATAACAATTAGATAGCTTGTAAATGTTCATTAATATATGTTTAATGTTTGACATATAGGACATATAACTTTACTTGCTTTTTCAAGTCTTGGTAGATCTATAAAACCACATAAACATTTTTAGGCTTCAATATCTTCATTTGGAGATAAGGGAGGGCATATCTTGGTTGCTTTTTCATCCGGGTATTTTTGAAAATAGTACGTCATGTTAAGGTAAACACATAATTGTATGATTCTAGTAATTTATGTTCTATGCTTTAACAGTGTGACCTGTGACAGGACAATGCATTTCTTTAGCTTGAGCTACAAGATACAAATCATACTAATTATATGGTTTTCGGTGTGGCCTGATAAAATATGATGACTCATTGGGTTCTGTATTAATAGCAACTCTCAATGAACCACAGTCCTTGTTCCAGTATTTATAACTACTGCTGTCAACTGTTTTGTGTTTTACTGTGTTAGTGATTGAACACTTTGAGAAAAGGAGACTACTTTGAGTTCCGAAAATCTCCTGACAATCTTTATGCTTTCTAAGTCATCTCTGGTGCTATTTCAAATAAATACCAGCCAGGCATGCCTACTAGGACATTAGGGTACCTGAGACCAAGACTTGACTTGTATGTGGTTGTTTGTAATTTTCCAGCATTAGAAGAGAAGGTAGAGCTTCTCTCTTCTGAAAGTTCAACTCTGCTGAGCCGTATCCATTATGAACTATTGGTGTTACTGAGTCTTTGAATAAGATATGCTCTGTGCTTCTTTGAGTCTAGTAATGAAACGCTAATGCCAGAGCATGCTTAAGAAATGGCAGCAGGCTCCTGTGGGAACCACCTTAATGCCTCATGTAGTGTACCTCTGTCTTTGGCCAAAATGACACCTATTAACAGTTGTTTCTCTTTGAAAGCTAGCTAAGGTGAGGTATGCCTTTAGCCTAAACAGCCCAGCAGGAGAACAGAGACATGATGCCTGCCGAAGAATTCTTCCTTCAAATTCAGGGTTCAGAATAAAGTGGGAGAGAAGGGATGAGAGAGGAAGAAAAAGCTGACATTTAGAAAGTGAGTCACTGCTAGGTGTTTCATGTGAAGTATGTGTTATCTAACTTCAACATATGCCTTGCAGAGTGGAATTATTTCCGTTTACTGGTATGAATAGACGTTAGAGCATTAGTACATCTATAGCTAGGTGTGTTTGAGTTTCTACACTCAACACAAGTATATGATTCCTTGAGATTTAGGTTAAAACAAGAGAGAACTAGAGAAGACTAGAAAATAGTTTTAGATGAAACACTGAAATTATGGCTTATGGAAGCAGTGAGATGGCTTAGTAGGTAAATTGTTGGCCTCCAAGCCTGGTGACCTAAGTTCAACCCCTGGGACTCACATGGTGGAGAGAAAGAACTAGACTCCAACAAATTCTTCTTCAGCCTCCACACATTAGCCACGGTGCATACATATGTGTGCGCGCACACGTGCGCGCGCACACACACACACACACACACACACACACACACACACAGAGAGAGAGAGAGAGAGAGAGAGAGAGAGAGAGAGTAAAATAAAAGAAAATACAAAATATATTTTTTCAAAAGAAAAGGTAGCTTAGGTTAATGGTTGTAGTAGTTAAGAAAGGGAGATAAATAGCTGTTGAAATGATAGAACCTGGATGTGATGATTTCACAAGCGCTGGCCTAAGGAGTTAACACATAGGAATAATGCTTCTCCATAAAAACAACAACAAACTCACCAGGGTCTTTTTTGTAAGTGCGGGGACCAAGGTTATGATGGGCAGAAGTAATATAAATCGAGCCTAAGCTTAACCATCTGTGACATAAACCAAAATAATGTCTGCTCAACAAGGTTAGGGTTTCTTTTACTCTAACATAAAAACGAAGTGAGATTTTTTTTTTGTCCTGGCCATCACCTATGATGTCATCAGAGATCCATCTTCCATTTTTATGTACTACCAGGCAGTGTTCTTGGGTATATTCTCAGGAACATTTATGGTTTAAAGTAAAGAGTATCAGCTCTACACATCCAGTTCCAATTTAAAAGCAACAAAGAGGAAAATAAGGACCATATCTTTCAGCAGAATCAACTGCTTTAAAGAGATTTTATCTGTAATCTAGTATCTGTTTCTTATGTTTGATTGGCAAATCTGGAAAGCTGAATTATTTCATACTTTTGTTGAGCACAGTGTTTCTTTCAGCAAATTAGGGGCTTTGTTAACCAAAGAATAATAGAAAGTTACTGGATAAGGTACTGGCAGTCCCTAATGCAGCAAGAGACTCAACTACTTGCCCAATGATATTTCTCCTAGCCTTTTAAGATTATTAATACTAAGTCATGTTTCAAGCATTTATGATATGCTATGAGCTGTGTAATTCTTTCAAAGACTTTAACTTGGTATAGGAATCACACAAAAAAGGAAAAGGTGTTTCTTTGTTTTGGAGAAGGAACATTTGGTATATATTATTTAGTGTTAAAATTGTTAGAATGATGATGAAGATAATATTAATTAAATATATCACATGTTTACTGAGTGATTATGATATAGTTGTTGCTGGGCTGGGCACTTTTAAGACCCTGTACAATCCTACTGCAGCATCACAGTTATTTTGGTAATTATCAAAGCCACAGGAAGTATAAGACTACCTCTGCCCTTGTGTCTTAGTGTAGGCCATGAAAAATCCATGGGGAGAATTTAAAAGTGACAGCCTTAGTCTTCTTCCTTGAGCTGCTAACAGTTGATCTATATAGCATATAAATCATATAAAAAGCTGCACTCTCACTTCACAGGGCTATATTTTAGGTTTGTCAGGTTGCAATGCGACCATAGACTTTAACAGAACTGTTCAAGGAATATGGATTTATAGCAAACTGAGTAGCAGAACCACTCGGGTAAAAGGGCATAATAAGAAGGGACATGAAGGGGGAGTAGGTCTGGATGAAAGGGATGCTGGGGAGTAGCTGGGATGAGGGCAGGGAGGGAGAAACTGTGGTCAGGATGTATTGTATGAACGAAGAATCCATTTCAATAAAAAGGAGCATTGTTCCTGTGAGACTCTGATCCTGTGGTCATTCAAGCCTTAACTTGCTACACTCAGTGAGTGAACAACTAAGAGAACAAACCGAAAGAGGAGGGAAAAATCTTGAGGGAAACAGTCTCCTGGGACATGGAGGGTACAGGCCTCTGAGTTTAGACCCTGCTTGCTGAAACTGGTTCTAGAACTGAGATCTTGATGTTTGCAAAAGTTGCCTTGGAGTGGAAGTGTTTATATTTTCTTTCATGTTAAGTTATTTCAAAATTGCAATGCAATGAGTATAAAAGGGTCAGAGTCGTGGGAGGTAAAAAGAACTTTTTATTATTATGATTATTAGTACTGTTAGTACCAGTACTAGCAATTATTTACACTTCTGACAAGATTGTCTCTGAAGCTGTCCCCAGCATAGGCATGGCTCTTTAGGCAACTAAGGGAACAAAAAGGGCTGAGAAAGAGAATGCATCTTTTTTCCTCACCTCATGTGACCTTTCTTCTTAAACTAAGTTCTAGTATCACTCAAGAATTAACCAATATCAAGTTATTAAATTGATGTGTCAACAGACCCTCCTATTATAGTGAGAATGTGTTTGATATTTTCCAACAATTTGTAACAGGCTTGGGAGTGCTCTGTTTCTAAAAACATGTGATTCTACTTGTTTTGGATCAGGATGGCAAAGGAAATTTTATTATGGGAATAACAGGAGTTCATTCAAAGGGAAGAGAAAACTGGAGAAAAGAAGTAAAACAAAATATCATAGTTTGTTTAAGATAATAATAGTAATGGTGACAATTGCTTCCCTTTGGTGTTATTTTCTGTGATTGTGCTACTGTGATTTCTAATATAAAAACCCTACAAGGTAAGTGTTATTAACCCTTTTTACAAACTAGGAAACTAAACAAAATTTATGAAATATTTTTATTAATCATTTTATTCATTTACATTTTAAATGACATTCCCCTTCCTTGTTACCCCTCCACAAACCCACCATCCCTTCCCTTTTATCCTCCCTCCCCTTTGCCTCTATGAGGGTGTTCCTCCACCCACTCACCCACTCCCACCTCACCGCTCTACCTCTAGCATTTTCCTACACTGGGGCATCAAGCCTCCACAGGACAAAGAGCCTCCCATCCCATTGTTGCCAGACAAGGCCATCCTCTGCTACATATGCAGCTGGAATCCTGGTGCCCTCCATGTGTACTCTTTGATTGGTGGTTTAGTCCCTGGGAACTCTGAGAGGTCCAGTTAGTTGATATTGTTCTTCCTATGGGGTTGCAATCCTTTTCAGCTCCTTTAGTCCTTCTTCTAAATTTTCCATTTGGGTCTCTGGGCTCATTCTGATGGTTGGCTGTGAGTATCTGCATCTGTATTGGTCAGGTGCTAGTAGAACCTCTCAGGGAACAGCCATCCCAGGCTCCTGTCAGCAAGCACTTCTTGGTATCAGCAATAGTGTGGGAATTTGCTGTCTGCATATGGAATGGATCCCTAGGTGGGGCGGTCTCTGATGGCCTTTCCTTCAGTCTCTGCTCCATTTTTTGTCCCTGAAATATTTTTATAGATAATAAATTACAGTCAACATCTTTTTTATTCCAGTGACTGTATTTTTTGCTATGCACAATTGTTTTGGTTATACTGTAGACTAGTATGTCACCAATAGTTGAAGAACACATAACCACTAAAATAGAGATTATTAAAATTATTATATCACCCATAGGATTGAAACTTGACCTTTCCATAGCAAGCAAAGCACAGGTAAATCAATCCTTCACATCCTGTAGTTCAATGGGCTTGGATCCAGCAATCCTTCCATATTTACTATTAGTAATTCTTTTCTTTTTCATGTATTTTAAAAGTTTAATATTCTAATATGCAAATTAACACATAAAACTTTTCTGATGCCATAAAAGGCTTTAGGGAGATTATTTCTTTTATCTATCCATCTATCTATCTATCTATCTATCTATCTATCTATCTATCTATCTATCTATCTATCTATCCACTCCAGATGCTATTCCTCTCCTGGTCTACCCTGACTGTTCCACATCCCATACCTTCTCCCCCTCCTCTGTCACCATTTCTTGATACTATTTTCTATTTTGGAAATCAGATGAGAACGTGACAGATGATAAAATGATTAAGAGAAGTGAAAGCAACAGTAATGTGTCATTCCTCAGCTTCCAAGTCTGTCCTTTTGTTAATACAGTGCTGTTGGCGGAGAGGGAAAGGACTGAACAGTTAGAAAAGGTACAGCCCACATGTTGCATACCAATGGTGTGCATCACACCTGTGTGCTGTTGCTGGATTGGAAGGATAACAAATGTACTGCCTCTAGGAGCATAGGGGCTTCTCCTGAGATAACAGCCAGAAACTGTTACTGATGAAATGGTGGACTGTCCGAGAAACAGGCTGAAGGAAAGATAAGGAGGCTGGTTTAGCGATGTTTAGTTTGAGATACTTGTTAGATAGTCAGGGAAGGTAGAGATATGGATGAAATATTGGATGCATATTTCTTGGGTTCAAGTAAAAGTCTGAATTAAGTTATAAAAATGGGAGCTACCAATATGTGCTGATGGTTTTCAGATGTGTCAATGATTTGAGAAATTCCCAGGGGGAATACTTGTATTTTCAAAAGAGAACAGTTATAATGACTGAGCCTAGAAGGGGAACATTTAATAATCAAGGCCATGGGGAGAATCTTCCTTTTGAAAAGGATCAACCAGTGAAGGACGAAGTAAATCAGAATGCATGTAGAGTTTAGTTACCAGATAAAAAACTATTTTATGATGACAGGGGTTTTGTGGGCCAAATGGAACTGTTAGGTTAAGTTTAGGGAGATGATTGACTTTAGATTTCAGAATGTGAAGGGCATTGAAGATGTTGGCAAAAAACCAGATTCAGTTCAATAGTGTCAAATACTGTCAAAGACAAGGCTTGATTACGTTTTAAAGAAGTAATGTGAAAATGAGTGATCCGATGACTTTGATGCATGTGGCTCTATGCCCGGCACACACATATGTGTTATTCTACCCCCTTCCCCTCCCTCTTACCTTTATCAAGCACAGAGCACAGACAGACAAATAAACAGTGACAGTGCATATACATGAATACTGTAGGGCATAAAGACAGTAGGCTGTACCTGATAGATTACCTCACAAAAATTTAAGGGTTTTTGTATACAAGAGAGATTCACTGAAGATTTGTGATCAAGAAATTGTCCTGCTAAAACTGTCACGTTTTCTTATAATCTTTCTGCACACAGGCAATTCTAAAAGTGATTCATTGATTAAAATGATTTGTGTGCAAAGAATTTAAGTAATTTATGAAAAGGTTCTGTCATTCTGGAAGGAGATGAAGGAATCTCAGGGTCCTTTCATTGTGAACTGTGTTAATAGTCATTTCACCTCCTTTACCCATTTCTTTCTCAGTGTATTCACCTCGGTGCTTCATAAAATTAAATACAGATCTCTGTATGAGAAAATTATCTGGCAGCATTCTCTAACATCAGACCATAACTACAAATGGTCAGGCCATATCTGACAGCTGTCTCTTTTCTTCATCTCTACATAATCAGACACTATAGCATCCAGTAATTCAGAACATTTTATGCCCTTCATAAATTGAGACCATCATGGTCTTCAATTTGGAGGAAAATTTTGATGTGTGCATTTAAGAGGTTTTTCTCCAAAGAACTTTTAACCCCCAGTATTTTGTCTTTTGCATATTTGTCAGAACTGAAGTACAATCCCCTTCTAGTTGTGTTTTCTGGCTTAGCATCCCCACAGTCCTTGAAACATTACCCTCAATCCGTCAGGAGGTTTTTACTGCATTCTTTGCCTTCAAAAGAAAGGAAGGAAGAAAGAAAGGAAGAAAGAAAGAAAGAAAGAGAAAGAAAGAAAGAGGAAGGAAGAGAGGAAGGAAGAGAGGAAGGAAGAAAGAAGAAAGGGAGGAAGTAAGAAAAGGAAGGAAGAATAAAGAATAAAGAATGCAAAAGAAAAACATAGCAAAGCTTTTGTTTTTTGGAAGTAGGAAGAGCATTTGAGTGGGTGAACAGAAACCTGACTCTACCCTCAACTATACCATTGTGCTACTGATGTGTTGGCCTATCCAGGATAGCAACTTCTTTTTATTCTAAATTTTCTTATATTAAAATCAATGGTTAGATATTATAATCTATTCATTTATTCTACAAATATTCTCCCAGTTTCTGGGTTTGTTTGGTCAGGTCCTAATAAAGGTACTAAGATGAAACAGATGCGCTTTCTGTAGTGAGAAAACTTAAATACAGAAACCACAAATATGTTATCTAAAATAAACAGTAAAGATAAAAGCAAAAGATTAGAGTGTAATGGCACAGGTGGACTGGGTGATAATTCTTCCAGGAGAATTTAAGACTAAATTAAACATTTGCCATTAAGGACACCAGAACTCACTCATTTATCTGTCTGTCTGTCTATCTATCTATCTATCTATCTATCTATCTATCTATCTATCTATCTATCTATCTATCATCTATCCATTTATATGCTCCCTGCCATTTTTCCCCTCACAAAGTCCCTCCCTTATGTCCTGTCCCATTTTCTCTGAGAGGATAGGGCCTGTCAAGTCTCTGCCAGATTTGAACTCCTCTCCCACTGAGGCCAAAGTAGCCGTGTTGTAGAATGAATACGACAGCCTGGCTATAGCTTTAGGGAGAGCCTCTGTTCCAGTTGTTGGGGGATCCACATAAAGCCTGAGCTGCAGGTCTGCTACATATGTGGGGCAGCTCATTTCAGCCTGTGTATGTTCTTTAGTTGGTGGCTCAGTCTCTGAGAGCTCCCAAGGGTCCAGGTTAGCTGACTTTGTTGGTCTTCCCATGCCCTTCACGGCCTTAAATCCTTCCCCTGACTCTTTAATAAGAGCTCCTGACCAATATTTGGCTGTGAGTATTTGTGGCTGCTGTTGGGTAGATCCTCTCAGAGGACAGTATGCT
Source organism: Rattus norvegicus (assembly GCF_021556685.1). NCBI lineage: Eukaryota > Metazoa > Chordata > Mammalia > Rodentia > Muridae > Rattus > Rattus norvegicus. The sequence continues at coordinate 131,446,286 of NC_141538.1, forward strand.
GGACTCCTGTCTGGAAGTATAACAGTATCATTATAATGTTAGGGATTGGTGCTTCATCGTGGGATGAGTTCCAAGTTGCGCTAGTTATTTCACACTATTGGTGGAACTGAAAATTGTTATCAATACTTTTGACACCTCTCCCAACTATTTCATTTTTGGAAATTCATTGTAAAACTCCAATTAGAAAAGCAATCATACAAATGATTTTTTACTTTTGATAATACAATACAACTTTTAGATAATACAAGTTTTTCAGGTCTGGAAATACAAAGGATTTGTTTGTTTGTTTGTTTTTGTTTTGTTTTGTTTTTATGAAATTGCCTAAAGTGTTACATCTGCACTATTTGTCATAACCAAGTGGCATAAACTTGTTCTTGTGTTGAATTCATTAGATAGAATGATGTTAACACTGAGAACAAATGAACAGCAGTTATATGTAACAATATGGGGAATCTCACAACAGTAAAGTGAAAAGGTGATAAAATTCTAGACTACACAATCTCATTCACATAAAGATAAGGGCAGACAAAACCTATCTGTACTAAGTCTGGGTAGAGATTAATTTTGGAAGATGAATGTTACATGGAAAAAGCCTTTCAAAGTGCCTTTTCTGCTCTGTATCTTAGTAACGGGGCTTTATTTGCAGGTTACTGAACTTCTAAAATATTAAGATATGCTTATAGTTTGTATAGTATTTTATTTTAATGATTTATTTTAATATACAGGTTTACCAATATGAGTAAGATGTATGTGGATCATGGCAAGGAACTGTTTTATAAATATAAAAAAGGCCACACCTGTAGGGAGCAAGGCTCTAAAAAGTGTACTAGTATTTTCTATTTCTCAGTTCTGTAATTCTAAGACTTTACAGCTTTATTCTCAACAAACCCATATACTCATAGTATGCATTATACTTCCTTAAGCAGTAAATATAGTGAAAGTAACAAGAGATATAAAATTGTCATTGCATATGGGAATAACAGTAAACAACAATAACAACTTAGATTGCCTTTGTACAGTGACTATGCTTTCGAAACTCTGCGTCTCCTATCTTGTTGTATTGATCTACATGTCTGCTTTGTTCCATTACAACACTGCTTTTCTTACTGTAGATCTGTAATATAGCTTGAACTCTGGTGCGGAAATCTTGCATTGTTCTTCTTGCTCAGAAGTGCAATGGCAATTGATGTCTTGTCTTTCTCTGAATTTCTTAAGGTAATAGATTGCCAACAAACAATAAGAATAATTGGAAAATTGTGCTCATAATTCCTATAAGATATTTTTTACTTTTGTTTTATTCATAGACCTGGAGCTATGAAGAAATTAAATGAGAGAAATGTAAAATGACTTTTTTGTGTATATTCAAGATTAAGGATAAAAGTAAAGAAATTTAGAAAAAGCAGTGGTAGAACACATCTCAAACTCTGGTCGCTAGGTTTAAAACCTCTTATTTTCTATAATATGATATTAGCATTTTTGGTCATATTCAGTGCCTTTTGATTCATATTTGCTAAGTTTATGTTATTTTATCATTTTCTATGTTTTCTCTTTAACTTAAAATTGTTAATTATTTATTCTCTTTGCGCGCGCGTGTGTGTGGGTGTGTGTGTGTGTGTGCGAGTGCATGCGTGCATGTATTCAACTGCAGATATTTTTACTTAAAAGTAATCCATCTTGTGTAAGGGATTTACCTTATAAGAACCTTGGACTTGCCATTTAGGTTACACTGGCTTTCTAGTGAACCCTATGGATCTACCTGTCTCTGTCTTCCTGGTTCTTGGAGTAAAATTGAGTGCTGTCATGTCTGGCTGTTTTTTTATTTACATTTAAAATATTATTATTATCCCCATCAAAATTCCAACCCAATTCTTCATAGAATTAGAACAATTTGCAAATTCATCTGGAATAACAAAAATCTCAGGATAGCTAAAACTATCCTCAATGATAAAAAGACTAATGGGGGAATCACTATCCCTGAAATCAAGCAGTATTACAGAGCAATAATGATAAAAACTGTATGGTATTGGTACAGAGACAGACAGACAGACCAGTGGAATAGAATTGAAGACCCAAAAATGAACCCACACACCTATGGTCACTTGATTTTTGACAAAGGAGCCAAAACCACCCAATGGAAAAAAGATAGCATTTTTCAGCAAATGGTGCTGGTTCAACTGGAGGTCAGCATGTAGAAGAATGCAGATCGATCCATGCTTATCACCCTGTACAAAGCTTAAGTCCAAGTGGATCAAGGACCTCCACATCAAACCAGAATCATTCAACTAATAGAAGAAAAAGTGGGGAAGCATCTCAAACCCATGGGCACTGGAGAAAATTTCCTGAACAAAACACCAATGGCTTATGCTCTAAGATCAAGAATCGACAAATGGGATCTCATAAAATTGCAAAGCTTCTGTAAAGCAGAGGACACTGTGGTTAGGACAAAACGGCAACCAACAGATTGGGAAAAGATCTTTACCAATCCTACAACAGATAGAGGCCTTATATCCAAAATATACAAAGAACTCAAGAAGTTAGACCGCAGGGAGACAAATAACCCTATTAAAAATGAGGTTCAGAGACAAGCAAAGAATTCACAGCTGAGGAATGCCGAATGGCTGAGAAACACCTAAAGAAATGTTCAACATCTTTAGTCATAAGGGAAATGCAAATCAAAACAACCCTGAGATTTCACCTCATACCAGTGAGAATGGCTAAGATCAAAAACTCAGGTGACAGCAGATGCTGGCGAGGATGTGGAGAAAGAGGATCACTCCTCCATTGTTGGTGGGATTGCAGACTGGTACAACCATTCTGGAAATCAGTCTGGAGTTTCCTCAAAAAATTGGACATTGAACTACCTGAGAACCCAGCTATACCTCTCTTGGGTAGATACCTAAAAGATGCCCCAACATATAACAAAGACACATGGTCCACTATATTCATCGCAGCCTTATTTATAATAGCCAGAAGCTGGAAAGAACCCAGATGCCCTTCAACAGAGGAATGGATACAGAAAATGTGGTACATCTACACAATGGGAAACTACTCAGCTATCAAAAACAATGCCTTTATGAAATTCATAGACAAATGGATGGAACTGGAAAATATCATACTGAATGAGGTAACCCAATCACAGAAAAACACACATGGTATGCACTCATTGATAAGTGGATATTAGCCCAAATGCTCAAATTATCCCAGATGTACAGAACACATGAAACTCAAGAATGATGACCAAAACGCAAATGTTTCACTCCTTCTTTAAAAGGGGAACATGAATACCCTTGTGAGGGAATAGAGAGGCAAAGATTAAAACAGAGGCAGAAGGAACACCCATTCAGAGCCTGCCCCACATGTGGCCCATACATATACAGTCACCAAACTAGATAAGGTGGATGAAGCAAAGAAGTGCAGGCTGACAGGAACTGGATGTAGATCTCTCCTGAGAGACACAGCCAGAATATGGCAAATACATAGGCGAATGCCATCAGCAAACCAGTGAATGAGAACAGGACCCCCGTTGAAGGAATCAGAGAAAGGACTGAAAGAGCTTGAAGGGGCTTGAGACTCCATATGAACAACAATGCCAACCAACCAGACCTTCCAGGGACTAAGCCACTACCCAAAGACTATACATGGACTAATCCTGGGCTCCAATTGCATAGATAGCAATGAATAGCCTAGTAAGAGCTCTAGTGGAAGGGGAAGCCCTTGGTCCTGTCAAGACTGAACCCCCAGTGAATGTGATTGTTGGGGAGAGGGCGGTAGTTGGGGGAGGATGGGGAGGGGAACACCCATGTAGAAGGGAAGGAGGAGGAGTTAGGGGGGATGTTGGTCTGGAAACTGGGAAAGGGAATAACAATCGAAATGTAAATAAGAAATACCCAAGTTAACAAAGATGGAAAAAAAATATATTATTATTTTACTTATTCACTTTACATGCTGGTCACTGCCTCCTGCCTGTCACCCCCTCCCACAGTCCTTTGCCCATCTCACTCACTTTCTCCTCCTAGCAGGTGGGGGCTCCCGTGGATATACCCTACCCTGGCACGTCAAGTTTCTCAAAGGCTAGATGCTCCCTTTCCCACTGAGGCCAGGCAACACAGCCCAGCCTGAACATATCACACATAGGCAATGGCTTTTGGGATAGTCCCCGCTCCAGTTGTTTGGGACCCACATGAACACCAAGATGCACATCTACTACATATGTGTGGGAAGGTATAGCTCCAGCCAGTACATGGTGTATGTTATTTGGTTGGTAGTTCAGTCTCTGAGAACCCCAAGGTTAGTTGACTCAGTTGGTTTTCCTGTGGAGTTCTTATCTCTTTAGGGGTTGAAATCCTTCCTCCTATTCTTCCATAAGACACCCCAAGTTCCATCCATTGTTTGGCTGTGTCTGTATCAAAGTCAACTGCTGGGTGGTGACTCTCTGAGGACAATCATGCTAGACTCCTGTCTGCATACACAACAGATAGTGTTAGGGATTTGTTCTTGACTATTGGATGAGTCTCAAGTTGGGCTAGTTATTGGTCGGTTGTTCTCTCAGTCTCTGCTCCATTCCCCATCCCCGAATTTATTATAGACAGGATAAATTTTGGGTGGAGTGTTTTGTGGGTCAGTTGGTGTCCTTATTACTCCATTGGGGTTCCTGCCTGCCTATAGGCAGTGGCCTGTTCAGGTTCCATGTCCCCACTACTCTGGTTCATAGCTTAGGACACCCCCATTGATTCTTGGGTTCCTCTCTTATCCTAGGTCTCTGGTTCTTCCTGGAGATGCCTCCTAACTTCCCAACCCTGTCAGTTTCAGATTTCCATTCATTCTCATGGACACCCTTCTGCCTTTATTATTTTTACTTTATTAATCATTTTCTTTACATTTTAAATGCTATCCTCCTTCCTGGTCTCCCCTCATGAACTCCTTCCCCTTTCCCCCTCTCCTTTGCCTCTAAGAGGGTACTCCCCTACCCTTCCACTCCCACCTCACCTCTCTAGCATCTGCCTGCCCAAGATCTTTAAATGGGTGCTGGAGAGCAACTCAAATTTTCACTTCATTGAATGAGTTACTGTGCCAGCCCTATATGTGCAAATTTTATGTCTTCTCATTCAATACTTTTTTTCAAGAGCACACAATGATATATTAAAAAATTCTTGTAACTGATAAACACAGAAAAGAAGCATCTTCATTTCTAGTAATTGGAAGCAGTCTATATTTCCCTTCACGAATATAACTAGTTGTTTCATTTGGATGCATAGTTATTTGGCTACATGAAAACTCTTCCCAATTTAAAGAATACTAATGTATAACCATAGACATGTTATCAACATTCAAATTCCTTGGCTTGGTGTGGTGGTACAAGCCTTTATTTAACTTTAGTACTAGGGAGGCAGAATGTGGTGGATATCTTGTGAGTTCAGTGACATCCTAATTTATGTAGCTACTTCCAGCCAGCCAGGGCTATGTAGTAAGATCCTGTTAAGAGTAAATTCCTTTCCTATAAATAGTACTGGTAAGAGTGGTGTGTAGGATAGAGTGTTGAGAATACCGACTTTCTTGAGTCCTCATGATTATTATATTTGCGAGCACACATAAATAGAATATATAACTAAGGTTTTTGTTACATAGCCATTTAAAAACCATCTGTAATATTAACACAAAATGTTTACATGTTTGAGATTTTTTTCATATCACCATGTACATTTAGGGAAGAACAGAATAACTCTTGACTTTGAGTCTGGTCAGGCCTTTGCAAAACAGATATCAAAGGACACTCTATCTTGTAGCATCTCAATGTCAGATTTTTCTTTTGTTCTTTCTGCTTAACTTCCTCTGTGCTTCACAACATTTCCTGTTTTGGTAGTGCTACTGGTTGGGTATTCTAAGGCAATTTGTATAATTAAGCCTGTCAGTGTGCCACAGCAGTCTAAGACCTGCTTGGGTCCAGTAACATTGAAGTTCTTCTCCCATGGAGGCTGAACCTTATCTCACCACCTCCCTAGGCTCTCTAGGTTCTCTTGGAGAAGATGATTCAGGGTTAAAGGCTTGTTATAGATGAGGAATTTCTGGCATCAGAACTTTCTGCTTCAATTTTTATAGAAGTAAAATAAAATAGAATAGAATGGGAAAATATTGGAAGAATACTAAACTTCTTTGTTTAAGGAATGCAGTAACTGCTTGAGATTAGTTGCACCTGCCCCATCTCTGGACCTTTATTTATAGTGATTCCTCCCGTTTTCATTGTCTACCTATCAAATGCCTGCTACTGTTTTATAGAGCCATGCTAGTATCTCTTTTGAAGGTTCTTTTCCTTAGACTACAAGTCCCAGGAGAGGCAGGGCTATCTTTCTCATCTTTTTATCTGCTCAACTAACACTGAGCCTGGCACATTAAAGGTATTTGTCAAATGAATAACTCTAACCCAGATATCTTAAAAACATTTGATGATAGCCTTGCTTCTCCCATGTAGCTCAAATACAATGTCCACAGATTTCTAAAACAATTGTTCTAGAAAGTTGGTTAAATTTATATTTTGTTCAAAACACAATAAAAGCAATAAAACATCAAACTAAATTTTTTATAGCTGAGAGTCTAGATATAAAAAAAATATTACAAAGGCTGAAAAATTCCAGGCAAATGAAATCTGAATTTTATTGTATTATACATAATGCTCTACCTGCCAATAATAGATATGGGAGAGCCATATGATTGTGAGCCTAAAGAGATCATAATCCTGCTGTAGGCTAACACTAGGCTTAAAATCATTGGAGGTAGAATATAATTAAGGCATGAAATAGATGGAGTAGACTTGAAGAAGAGGAAGTGGTTACTGCAGCCAGATAAGCATGGGATTGCTTCCTAGAAGTGGTGAAGCTCCAAGCAGCCTTTAAACAACGCATAGGAGACCAAGGACCAGTGAAAAAAAGATCAAGCAAAGAAAAGGATTTGTTCATTTTGAGAAATTTGAGATAATCTATTTGGAACATAGAGCTCCTTTAGAAAAGCAGTTAATTTAAAAATAAAATGCATTTGTAAAGGAACATTGATTGCTGAATTGAAGAATTTGGCTTACACTAAACAGCAGCATTTGAGAGTTAAGACAGTAGATGGTTGCAGTATAGCTGGATCCTGGACCTCATGTGGTTTGGAAGAAGGTCCATGTTGTCACTGCTAAGGATACATGGATAGCTGTTATGTAAGCCCCAGTAATAGTTAACTTTAAATTCTCTTAGTACAATGGAGAAAATGCTCTCGAATTCAATTTTGAAATATTGAGTAAGAGCTCAATCTGAAGAATTTCGTTTTAAACATGCAGGTATTTGGTGGAAAACATGAGGGTAAGGGACTACATAGTGAATTGGAAGGGCTACATAGAAGCCAACACAGAGCTTTGCCTACTATGATGCCAAGAGTATAGAGAATTGGCTAGGTCTAGTTTAATCTCAAATGCCTGGTGTCTTTGCATAAAGAAATGACTATGTCAGGATCTTGATTCATTTTCTATTTATTTTGTACTCTTGTCACTGTCATTTCTCCACCCTGAATTTGACTTCCTGATACATAATTTAAGAATGCTTAATTAACAGAGTTATTTATAAGAATTAAATACACTTATTTGTATTATTCAAATGCTTGTTACCCTAAGTAGTGTAGGGAACAAAGACTGAATGCATCAAGTCTGGTAACAGGAATTTTCAAGACCTAGCAACTTCAGGCCACATCGCTGTGACCACTATCATCACGCACTACAAAGAGGCTAAGAACTCACATAAACAGGATCCTGTAAATATAGATCAGAACATCCTCATTGACTGTCAAAAATAAGACTGTAGCAGCATTAAGGCACCAGATGAAACACACCAGCACTTATCCACGGTGAAATCTATAAAGTGCTTTCGATTGCTCAGGGGATCTTTAGATATAGCATCATTTTCTCTGTCTTATGGATGACTTGGCCACCGCTGCTATGAATTTTTCATGATTCCCCTGACCCAGCAGCTCTAGCCTGCCGAGAGAGTAATACAGTATTGATTTCGGAGTTAGGTTTCTGCCTTTTTCACCACAACAGGATTTTTGTAGCCTAGAAACCTCAATCCTCTATTACTCATTAGAGACTAGGGCAACTTTTCTTAGATCTGGAATTCAGAAGGTGAGCCATTTTGCTGCTGGTGTCAAAGATAGTCTTTATAGTAGAATTTTAACTGATCTCAATAATGAGAGTAGTTGTTACTAAAACTATTCTAATTGAACCAACAGTGATATAATTATCAAGAATGCCAGGAAGACAGTAGTCGCCTTTTCCTCTGTAATTAGAATGTTTTGCTAAGTATATACGTATAGCTTTCTAAGTCAACCTACTAACATATATCAGAGGCTAAAAATGAATAAAAATAAATTCAACAGGCACATCCTGTATCTAATTGTATATTTTTCCTGTGTATAACTTTTGGAATAGACATCTAGGTGGTTCTTATGTTCGTGGCCTCTGGTCATATAAGAGAAATGAAAGGAGGGCATGGTGTTGGTAGTTTTTATTTAAACTGCTTTTAAGAAATCAAAAAATCCATATCTTACATCCTGTGAAAACTCAGTCTTGGCATTGCCATGGTAACAAGACTTTTAAAAGGGAGTTAACTGAAATTTAGCTGCATATATTATTTCTTTGTGATTCATACTTCATAAAAATGCAAATGTCACACTAATACATGTTTTACCTTAACATTTTATACTTCCATTTATTCGTAATTGATCTAATGTTTTCTTTAATTAAATTTTGTGCTTCCTTGAATGTTTTTTCTCCTCCTTTTCCCACAGAGCTTTTTCCTGTGTCCCCATCAAACTATACATTTCTCTGGGTGACATGCAATTTAGGAAACTGTCACATGGGAGATCAATCATCCCAGTCTAAAAACTCAACAGAAGGCTTCTGGAAAACTGTCCGTCTCTCAATTCAGCTGTCCCCTTACTTTTGTGGAATATTAGTAACTCCTTCGTTGCCCTTGGGCATACTTTTCCCACTTGGCGTTTTCTATCAGACTCAGAGTCAGGATACTGTAATGGAAAGAACATTGCCAGTATGTTCTGGAATAAAGTATGGCCTCTACTACTGTCTAGCTTCATGACCTCGAGTATGTCATTCATATTTTGACCTAATATCTGTAACAGGTGATATAGAAGTAAAGTGATATCTTTATCATGGCTCAAACAAAACAATGTTAATAAAGTATGTGACACAAAACCTTACACAAGATATATGCTTAATAAACTTGTCTCTGGGTCTGTTGTAATAACAATAGCAATTTAGAGAAAAAATTATTTGTATAGATTGCTGTGTGTATTTCAAATTGATAGCTTTCCAGACGTGAAACTCCAAAGGGTAAAATATTATTCCTCGAGAAAGGTGTCAGATTTGCCTCTTCTTTTCAGGAGGCAAGGGTATGACTAGATGGTGCAATGGAGGAGAGAGCTGCTTGAGACAGAGGAAGGCTATGCACTGTCCGACATTCTCCATTCCCAAAACTTCCTGGCAAATATTTCTCAGGATTCAAATATGCCTGTGCATGTGTGAAGGAAAAGAGAGTCAGAGAGGGTGAGTTTCACATTCTGTGACACATAGACTAGTCGAGGCACCCTTGCCAGGGCACGTTAAGATAGAGATCCCTTAGAGTTCAAAGAAGAGGCATTTGTATTCACATAGTCTGAAACCAGAGGCAGTACACAGCCCAGGCACGTTGTTGTTGACTCTTTCCTGATGCTTTACATAAAGGAATGCCTCAGCTAATATCTGAGTTCACATAACTTTAATGGTGGCCATTTTGAGTAGCTTTCATCTGTCAGGCCTTCGAGGGCAGTCCAGTGAAGCAGCTCCTTCCTAGACACTGCCTTTCTTTTCTAGAGTCGAGCATGTTACTTGTTTCTTTCAGAACATCTCAGCTCATAGGGATCAGAACAGGTTCCTAATTCCCTGAAGATGAATCCCTGATGAACAGTTCTCCTCAGTATCTTTTCCCTCTGTTTCCTTTTTTATTCCCACTGCTTCTTAGTCTGTCTGTCTCTTTTTAACCTTTACTTCAGGAAATATCTGTTAAAGCAGAGTTTAAATGGCTCATCTGGAGTGTCTTTGCCACTGACTGGGTACATGATCTTTGGACAAAAATCTTGATTTCTTTGATCCTCTAATTCCTCACTTAAAAATAGGACAGTGATCCTTAGCCACACAGAATTCCTATAAAATGAAGGTTTTTTAAATATACTTGATGTATTAGCACAGACTGGATCCTAGTAGACACCATTTGGTACTTTTCTTTATCTGTCATTTACAGTTGCCTTTGTGCTTCCTGTAGAAGGCTGATGCCACTCTCATCTCTACTACTGTCTGTGTAGCAGCTGCTGCCATGGCTTTTCCATGGGACAGGCAGGAGGCTGCCTTAGGTATGCGTGGCATCACTTCATTTTTCCTTGTATGTTCTTTAGTCATGGTGGACCTAGTCCAACTTGAATGGGACACGTTTTCTCCTCAACTTGGCCCTTCTGTCCACTTGAGTATTGTCTTTTTCTTCAGGGCAATTTTAACTAATTTAGCAAATATTTGACTTGAGAAGACTCTTCACCAGAAAAACATTTATTGATCTCCAAACTGTAGTAGTATCAGCAGTGGGTTCCAGTTGCACCTGTACTTTTCACTATTTAAACCTTCAGAATCGTTTACTAAATAAAAATTGTCATTTCATATCTATATTTATTGTATGCCTACCAGCTATTTTAGGGCATTATCTATTTTATTCACTGACTTTTAAATGCTAAGTATGGTGCCTGCATTGAAGTTAAGAACTCTCTAAAGGTTTCTTGGCCTTTTGATTCTTAATATTATTCAAATTAGTTGGAAAATGTTGCCATGTGAAAGAGGAACTATGTGTACCTTGGATGGTGGGACATTTGATGTCTAGTATAATAATAATACCCAACAAACAATGACTTAAATCTGATTTATAGAGAAAAGCCAGAGTGCATGTACTTTTATGTAAATTCTTCTTTGGTTTTTAAAAGCTCTTCTGGTGTCATTAGGGAATTACTTTCCATACTGCTTGCTATACAACACTATTCTGAAAACCGCTGACATTTATAAAAAGGCTTCACTTCATCTCCTTCTGTGAGAATAGCAATGCACATGAACATTTTCAAAGTTTTGTGAAGTCTGGCAATAATGGAAATTAACCATGTTGCTTAACCCAGCGTTTCTAAGTTGTATTTTACCGTTGACTTCCTTTTACTCTGAATACCTGCTAACATTTGGTATAATACAAACTGTCTAGGAAAGTTAAGGACTAGCACATTTTTTCACGCTTCTCATAATGCTAGGATTTTGTAAAACTTCAGAACTTTCAAGTAAACAGAATATAAATGCCCTTTGACATACTTGTGTCTCTCTACAGTAAGTAAAGCCAGGCGTATACAGAAGGGTTGACACCAGCATTTTCTTCTGTAGTATTTGTAATGGTTATGGTCCAAGGCTCTCCAGGGCAGAGTTCCTGGACATAATTTTGGCGTACTCTTTGTCCTTTGTGAGCCGTTCTTCAAATTCCCAATCTTTACTGTTTGGCAATTGCCTCTTTTGTCCAATAAGGATCACAGCTGGAGTGACTCCCTGTGGATAAAGAGGAGATACTGGAAAGCCTTCCACCAAGGTTCTGTGTATGTCTGAAAAGAGAGAGACTCTTGCTTTAAGTTCCCTAGGCTGAACTGCTCAGGGAAAGAGAATTGGACATAGAAAAGGAGAAAGTGTCTGTGCGATACTATTTAGGCTCTGCCACTGCAGTTAGTGACAAATACCTAGCTGTGGTCAATGGCTGTATTTGTGACTTCCATTTTCATTGTTAAAGCGCACACTTTTTGCCCTCTTGCTCCTTTATGGTATGGAATAATTACATTCTACTCTTGGTTATCCAATATGGGAAGTCAGTCATCTTTCATGTGAAAAAAAGTGAAAGGTCTTGTGTCTCTGTTCTGATTATGTAGTTTTCTGTTGTCATTTTAGTGGCTCTCTACAGTTTGAAAGAATGTTTTCAAAAATTCAAGAATGTTTTCTTTGGCATATTGCATGATATTTAGGTATTCCCTGAAAAAAAAAAGAGTGCCTCATAGACAAAGATTTTGGAGAAATTTAAATTTAATCAAAATTCAGTGAACTACTCTACTCTAAATATTCTTAATATTTAACCAAACCCAGAAAATTAAAAAAAAATAGTACATGAAGAAAAATAAAGTTCTGCTCTCTCTCTCTTGCTATATATTTCTCTTTCCTAGAGAAAAGCAGTGGTATTATATACACTCTAATATATTCACGTACAAGTGATCACATTTGTATATTTGTTTCTTATATATCTTCTAAATATATTGATGTAGAAGTCACAGCTCTATATTTTCCCAACACTTCGTATTAGTGTACTCTGTGTTGCACTTCCCCTTTTCCTGATTTAAACCAAGCAAACATTTTATAAAGAATAATAATGGCTATTATTTATGCCTCTATGTCAGTGTATTCTTTTGTTGTTGTTATTGTTGTTTCCTTGAGGCAGAGTTTCTCTGTGCAGCCCTCGCTGTTCTGTAACTTGTTCTGTAGACTAGGATAGACTCAAATTCAGAAATCTACCTGCTTCTGCCTTCTGAGTGCTGGGATGAAAGATAAGTGCCATCGCTGCTGGACTGCAGCACATTCTTTCAGGGACTTATTTGTAAAAATTTGGTTAACTATGTAAGACAGATCATAATTGCACTTGTATTACAGACAGAGGAAAAAATGGAAGAACAGGGGCTATGAATCCACCTTAGGTCACAATATAACTAAAACTGGGTTCAATTGTGTCACTTTGTTTGAGAAAAACTCTTCCCAATATACTAAAACCCTCCATCCACTCTTACATGTAGCTATGTAGTTAAATGTTTATATACATTTTAAAATTTTATAAATTACTTTTTTATAAAAATATAGTTTTTGTTTACTTTTACTATTTTTATATTCCAACTCAGTTTTCTCTGTGTAAATTTTTTATAGGTATAAATAGTTGTATCCAGTTTCTCATATTATAAGATATTTAGTGATGAATATTTTTGACTAAAGGGATTTTTACACATAAGTAAGTGTATCCATAGCATTAATTCATAGAAATAGTTTTCCTGTATTAAATAATAAGTATAATTTAAATTATGTTGTTTGCTGTTAAATTGTCCTCTGTAGAAATACATTTCATTGAATCAGGTTAAATTCCTGTCTTTATAAATTATAAATGAGAGGATGTCAATGATCACATTTTAACCTAATAATTATCTATATTTATATCAGATAGTAAACCAAGATGCAATCTATTTAGTTTCCTTGATTAAGGCACTACAGAGACTTTGTAAAGATAATTTTAATGTAATAAGATATCAGACTAACAGTAACTTTGTATTGTCAGAGTAAACTGACATTTTGAACAATGTTAATGACAAAGTATTTCTTCCTGACAGAGTGACTCCTATCACTGGTCCCTACTCAGTAACAGCCACTGCGTGTACCAAGTCCTTGTGTGAATGTCAAACCACTTACAATACAATTTGAATTGGTTGCAATTTTAGGTTCTTAACAAAAGCTTTCTCAAAGTATTTATGCACAATAGAACCATATCATTTAACATGTATAATTTAATGGCATTTTAATAGATTGATAGTTACACCATCATTACAAAAACTTATTAATGCAGCCACTAAAAAAAGCAAAGTTATCAAAGGCGTAAAACGTATACATCTGTTACTAAAATGAAAACATTCTCCTCTCTTTAAATGTCCCCCTTTCTCAAAGGCCCTGAAGTGAGTAGGAACTCCACAGGAAGACCAACAGAATCAGAGACTGAGCCACCAACCAAAGGGCATACATGGGCTGCACCAAGGAACCTGGCATATAAGTAACAGTTGTGTAGTTCAGTCTCCATGTGGGTCACAACAACTGGAGTGGTGACTGCCCTAATGCTGTTGTCTGTCTGTAGAATTAATTTTCCAACAGGATTTCCTAGTCTGGCCTCTGTGGGAGAGGATGCTCCTAATTTGGCAGAGATTTCTTGTGTTAGAGTTGGGGTGTATCCAGGGGGTAATCCTCTCAGAGGAGAAGGTATAGTGATGGGGGAAGGACTCAGTGAGGGAGAGACAAGGAGGGGGGCAGTGATTGGGATATAAAAAGTAAATAAATTAATTAAAAACAGGAAGTCTTCCTGTCTCTGTTTTTGCAATTGTGTGAGTAGTACTAGTGGAGCCTTGTGGGCTCCTGTATTACCCAGCCACAGGCTTTTGATCAGGTTTATAGTCAGATGTGAATTCTTCAGAGCAGGCCTGGAATCTAATCAAGATGCTTTTGCCTCCTCTGACATATGTGTGAAACTTTGGGTGTAACCTTTTAGCTTTTCATCTTGGCAAATACTGTGAAGACCTTACCGCATTCTTGCATATTGTATTTGTCAAGTTTCAGTGTACTGTCTCATATCACTTGGTCTGAATTTCTCAGGGTTCTCAGAGGCTCTCAGCTGCATGGCTGTCACAGCAGCAGGTCATTTTTTTTATATCAAATCTTAGCTACTGTCCTTCAGTTGCCAGTATGTATGCACAACTCCAAGGGAGAAAGCTTGTTTTGGATACTGCTGCTGCTGCTGCTGCTGCTGCTGCTGCTGCTGCTTCTTTGGGTAGAGCCTCCATCCCACCAGTTGTTTGGAGTGCTTATTGCTTTTCTGATAGCTGTTCTTAAGGTTTCCTCAGACTTTCCTGGAAACTCCGGTTTACCTTACCCAAAAGTTTTCTGTAATTGCCATCTTTATGAGACTGAAAATTTTATTCTATCCTAATCTTATTTTGAAGTCAACATGTCTAGAGGCTAACCGTGTGTTTGTGTGTGTGTGTGTGTGTGTTTGTGTGTGTGTGTGTGTGTGTGTGTCTGTAGTCGAAACCAATTGAATTCATGATTTCTTTTTTCCAGCATCACACTGTGATCTTGTTTAGCTAATGACATACCCCAATCCTCATACTTTTGCCTTCACTGTGCTGGGATTAGAGGTATATGCAATTATATATGACATATACTTATAATTAAAATATATTATACCGAAAATATATAACAAAAATTAAAATGGCCTATTTTTTGTGCTTAGGAAATGAAGAACCTTAGAAGTTTGCTGTTTGATTGTATTTTTCTATTATAAATAAGGAATGAAGAAGAATAGCAATAGGAAAAGAGATATGAAGCAAAAGAAAGCATGAAGGAATATAAAGGAAGAGAAGAACAAGAAAAGGAAAAACCCACTGTCTTGCAGAATGATGAACCTGCAGGCTAGAAATAGAGGGAAACTGACATGGCGATATTTGCAAACACTAAGTTCCTGTTGTGGGGTCTAATATCTTAAAATCTGTTGTTTGTGCTTTTTTTCCCTCACTGCATACTTATTGTGTTGCCAAGGAACTGTTTCACAACATGATGCCAGACATTCAATTCTGGCTTTTGTTCTCATGCTCCCTTAAAAATAGTAAAAAGAATAGAACCTTTTCAACATAGAGATCTGGTCAGGAGAAATTTAGTTTGATTCAAGAAGCATTTATTGATGATTAAATATAGGTATTCATACGATATAAAGAATTTCTTAGGTATAAGTGACACAGGGAGAACCATCTCACAGGGAGATAAGCAACGAGATTATTAGGGCATAAGGAAGGGGACCGCAGAAAAGAAGACACCAAGAGGATTTCTGTGCTGAGCCTTGAGTGATGAGTCAGAGTGGACAACTCATAAAGAAGGAGCGGAAGGGGAAAGCATGGGTAGGCTTCCCAATGGAAACAACTGGAATGTGATGACACAAATGTGATTATTTCCAATTATAAATGTAGATGAACAAGTGATTTAATATAACTTAGTTGATTTTCTTTTGATTTTTAAATAACATTTGTAGTACTGGTTACTCTTAGATAAAGGACTCAGAATTAAACTCTGACTGATTTCATAGCAATGTTACTCTAACAAGAAGAAATATTATGCTAAGGTATATATTTCTCTAATGGTGTTAGATTGGGGCAAAGCTCTTGATATTTGAATCTTAGTTTTATATTTGGAAAATGGAATATCAATACCATGCTCATAAAGTTGCATTGTGGATTAAACTAATTTGCATATAAGAACCAGTTAGATGACTAAGTAGGTACAAGCCTGGTAACCCAAATTAGACTGCTTGGTCCTACATGGTGGAAGAAGAAAACAGGCTTCTGTGCAGAGTCTACTGCTGCATACGATGGCAGGTGCTGCCACCTTTTAAAGTTTAAATAGAAGGGTAAAACACTAAACTGCATAGAAATGTTTTTAAAACTATGCAGTGCTATCCTAGCATTTTTGCAAAGTGTTTGATGTGAGGATTTCATCTGTATGAACTGAAATGAAATTTGTTAGTCAGAGAAATGTCCAGGGTCCAGGAGGTATGTACTAGCTATCCACTCTCCAAAATTACCCCAGTGTATTGAACATACATTTTTTTAAAAAAAATCATTAGAGTGATATAATCAGTTATTTAGCACCACTATGTCTTTGGACTCAAAGGTTTTCTCAACTATTAAATGAGAATATTTCCAATACCAATATGTTTTCTTCTTTTTAATATTAACTGGCTATTTTACAAAACCAGTTAAATCCCCGTAGCTTCTGTCCCTGAGACCAAATGGTCTAAGCATCTTTTCATAACTGGGTCTTCCTAGTGGCCAGTTCCCATCCTGAAGCTTTATATCCAGGAGGATAACCAGAGTTGCATCACTGATCAAAAGTTTTTCCTGTCACTTATGACTCTGCAAGGGATTTATGATCTCTGCAACAGGCCCTGAGGTTGGAGATCTTATCTTTGAGCAGGAGATGCTCCTGTCCTCTTGTCATTTAGGAAGTCTGTGTGACCAGGAACTAGTGAAAATAAAATATTTTCATTATCTCACAGCTCCATGCCCTCTAAGGCAGAAACCACATTTTTTAATGTCAGTGATTATTTTCATGAAGCTGAGAGCTTAGATCTAGTTTTGGAAAATGTCATTAAAAATATTATTAGTGATGCACAGGTTCTGGGATATCTTGAAAATGTGTCGCCAATTAAGTCTTCATCTAGTTGTAAGTAGATGGTGAAAATTTAGCCAATGAGCTGAAAATTGTTGTCCCTAATAATTTTGTTATCACACATCCAAGCAGAGTCTGAAATTGTAAACATGTTTGTGAGCACTGGTTAAAAAATGGCAGAACATTTTCAAATTTTCCTAATATCTTCAACTCTGATGTGCCTGTCGCTCGTCCTAGGAAGCAGTGTCTCCTTCTCATGGATGGAATCTTATGCTTAGGGACTTCTTTGTTCACTAGGACATTTGGAGAGTTTTGAACAAGGTTCTTTACTTATTTGAACCTCAGCTTATTCGAGACAAATACCATTTATAAAATGAGGCGGGAAGCATAATGGATGCCTATTGGATAGACCAGAGAAGTCTCTCTCACTTTTCCTGAGTTGCTTTGGGGATGTATTCTTCCTCTGACCCTTCCTTTCTTCCCTTCACACCACACCTCATTCATTGCCTGACTTTCTGTTTCTCAATAGCATAATAGTCCCAGTGCTCTGGAGATCAAATAAGCAAATATGCTCTGTAAGGGCACAAAGTATTAACTGTGAGAAAGAGTTATTTTAGATCTGGAGAGCTACTGGTGAGTTCTTGAGTAAATCTTTAGTACTGAAACAGTGTTTCGTGTTTTTGTTGACAAGTGGCACTATGAATGCAATATTGTTAGCAAAGGTAAGCTGAAAAGAAGCCTAGTGACACAGAAGTGAAGGGAAATATGGACTGCAATATTTCAAAATTGTCTTTCACTTTTTTCAATTTTCCTTGTTATACTGGGATGCCAATGTTTATGGGTAGCAATAGCAACATTCATGGTGAAGAATCTGGGTGGTAATACCAATTCTGAGCTTATTACGATGAAACACCACTCTAAGAACTTATGGGTTTCACTTTCTCCTCCTTATTCTCATCAGGAACAGATTGGGGGTGATGTTTTATTTTTCAGTTATGGATTTGCTTAGCAACAGAACAAATGTTTTTATGTGAAAAACTAAGAACTAGAGATATAGTTTAAAAGTTGCTTTTTTAATTGGTTATTTTCTTAATTTACATTAAATGCTATCCCTTTTCAAGTTTCCCTTCCACAAGTCCTCATCTACTTCTACCTGCCCACAGCCTCTATGAGGGTGCTCCCCAAACCACCCGCCCACTCCTGCCTCAGTGCCCTTGCATTCCTCTATCCTGGGTCACCAAGTCTCCACAGGAACAAGGGGCTCCCTTCCCAGTGATGTCAGATAGGACAATCCTCTGCTATATATTCAGCTGGGAATTCTGGGGGGCTCTAGTTGGTGCATATTGTTGCAAACCCCTTCAGCTCCTATAGTCCTTGTCCTAACTCCTCCATTGGGTTCTTTAAGCTCAGTCCAATGTTTGGCTGTGTATATACACCTCTGTATTGGTCAGGTTCTGGCAGAGCCCCTCAGGGGACAGCTATACTTCTTGGCATCAGCAATAGTGTCTTGGTTTGGTGACTGCAGATGAAATGGATCCCAAGGCGGGACAGTCTTGGGTGGCCTTTCCTTCAGGAGCAATACTGGGTTAAATTTTTCAGAAAAGTAGGTGGCCCCTTTCC